>NC_069689.1:28738927-28998927 GCF_023699985.2 Odocoileus virginianus
GTGCCAACGACGTTCGCCGGGTTTCCCCCACCAGTGAACCACTGCAAACGGCTTATGTTTAAACATGAAAGACTCGTTCCTAAGAATGTGAACACCGAACCTGCACATGTATGTGAGTCCCACATCTTCTCACTAGCTGCCAGAGCCCATGCAGTTAAGCCTACCTTCCTAATTTTCCTTTTCAGTCATGCTAACTCTAATGTAAAGTGTACAGTAGTCTTTTTAGCGGTCAAAGTTATTCACATTTTGAGTATGGGTTATGGAGAATGCAAATCAAAATTAAAAGCAAGGCTGGAAACATTTTTAATAAACCTGGGAGTTTGCACTGCTTCAGGGTCGAGGCTATTGACACTGCCTCTTGACAGTCATAACGTTACCTCCTTCTGGTGCGCAAAAGTTTCAGTCCTGAGGGGTGGGCTCTGGTTTACACATAGGAAAGCTGACTGGGCCCCAGTCTAGGCTGGTAAGTGACAAGAGCCCAGGAAAAACTCATGATCAGCTGTGCTTTTTGAAATGAACAGTAATCTCCAGATCCTCACACTTTCATGGCAGGGGTGCACTCTAAGTTGAAATGTACAGGTATGAAGGATTTGAAAGATAAAGGAACAGTGAAGTCAAACATCCTTAATTCTTTACAACCGGCTTCTTGTGGAAAGTCCCACAACGAGACATACTTGAACTTGTCTGCCTTTGCGGTTGTTGTTTCTGTTTCAGTTGTTTAAAATCTCCAAGTTTGACTTGACAGCGATTTCACCAGGGTCTGCTCCCCCAATACCTGTTACATGGCATCTACATGTAATGCAGGTGTTCTACAACTCGGAGGGCCTTTGTGTATCCCAACTTTGAAAAGCAGCAGATCACTGTTGGGGCAGTTTGAGTCTGCGACATCTGAGAGGAGCCTACGATTTTGCCTTAGGCTTGTGCGAAGGAATGAATGTGCTGGGCATCTTGATCAAGAGTTCCCCTGACCCCTCTTCCCTCTCAGGAACACATACTGAGTAAGCGACCCTGCGCGGACTCTACGCCCTGTCCAGTGAGGGCTTCTCGGACTTTGCTGGGCTGTGATGTTGATAAAGGCCGATCGCCTTCTAATTGGCCAAGATCTGGTGCTGCGGTGTGCTTCTTTACGCTCTGTGAGGGCTTTAGGAGTTCTGCAGCACCAGCCTGGAGTGATCCAGAGACTCGTATTGTTTGGCGCTCTGGCTAGGAGGACCGAACACTACACCCTCTCCTTCGCCCCCAAACCCCTCAGTTTCCTCCTATTTCCCCGGACTCTCCAACCGGTTTGGGCTTCCCTGGTGGCTCAGACGATGAAGAATCTGCCCACAGTGCGAGGGACCTGGGTTCGATCCCTGGGTCAGGAAGATCCCGTGGAGAAGAAAATGGCAACCCACTCCAGTATTCTTGATGGAGAAGTCTCCGGACAGAGGAGCCTGGCGGGCTACAGTCCGTGGAGTCGCAAAGAGTCGGACAGGACTGAGCGACTGACTCCACACCGACAGGTTTGCTGCTGCCGCTCCATTGCCACCTGTGGTCGCGCGCGGTCTCGGCCCCCTGCTCGCGCCTCTTTCGACCCAGCAGGCCCTTTAACGCTGGCGAGTGCGGATCTTCGGCCCTCTCAGCTCAGTGCATTCCCGAGAGCGAGAGAAGGATTTTGTTCCGGAGCAGTAATTATCAGCGGCAACCTGAGGCCGGGGCTCCGGGGGCAACAGGAGTCGAAGCATCAGAAGACAGACAGAGGCGCCCAAGCCTAGATGAAGGGGCTGATGCAGACTCCCCCCTCTGCCCCCCACCAACCCCCTGCCAGGCCGCACACTGAGCACTGTGGCCAGGTAGCCAGAGACCCGACGAGACACAGCGACCTAAAGCGGGAAAGGGGGCTTGGTGGTGTGGGGCGGGGGGAGAAAGAGAAACGGTAAGGGCCAGTAAGCCTCGGCTGATGGTGGGCGTAGGGATGCAGAGAAAAAGCAAGGGTCAGTTGAGGTCAGCGCCCCCTGGTTACTGCCCCCTCTGAACCCGGGAGATCACACAGAGATCGGAAGGATTTCGGCTAAAGAAATTTAAGACCAAAACACAAGTAAGGCCTGCAGCTGACACAGGCCGGGAAGAAGCCAAAAGCCCTTCCCAGGGCACTGTCTAGATCTCCTCGGAGGAGCGACCAGTCCTCCGGATAAATATTTACTCAGTGGGAGACTGGAAGCTGGCTGGACGGGAGCGTGTGAAGGAGGGGGCTTCAAGGGGTGGCGAGACTCCGTACGCTCGACACTGGCGGGGACAGACCTGGGCACTGGCCCGAGGGGAGTCGGAGCCCGGGGAGTTCAGAGACGGTCGGGTCCCGGCGCGCGGCTGGGGAACTTAGCGCGCCCCTTTGGCTGGACTCCTTCCCTGCCCTTGCGGGCCCCGGCCAGAAGCCGTAAAACCTTAATAATCTGTCAGCGGTCCCAGTGCTTCGGACGATCACCTGCGGCGTGCCCCTCCCGGCACCAGCGGTGTCTGGGAAGAGATGCGGGGAAGGAACTGAACTCTGGCTCCTTCCGAGGCCGCCCCCGCGTGGCCCTGGCAGACCGCGCCCGGACCCAGGCGCCAAAGGCTGTGCGGGGAGTGGGGACCTCCCGGCTCTCCAACCCGGATCGACGTCCCTGGCGGCTCCGCCTCGCGCCTCTTCCCGGTCCTGCAGGTTAGCGACGACCGCGGATAGGACCGGAGCTCGAGGGTGGGTTGACAGGGGCGTGTGTATGCGCGGGAGAGGGGTCCTGCTATTACCAAGCGCTTTTAGGGATACTAGAGTTGCCGAGGAGAATGTTGAGAAGATTCCTCCAACTTGCCCCTCTGTCGGGAAAAGACAGGACCGAAAAGAAAGGCTCAGGCGACGACGGCCGCCTCTCGCCCTGCCAGGGGGTAGCTTCGGGGATCAACAGCAGCCAGAGTCTGAGCTCGGGGATGGGTTTTCAAAACACAGTTACTTCTTCCAGTCGTCCGAGGGAGAATACGGTAGAGGCAAGACCTCCGATCCGGTCCCCCCACGGGAGCGCCTCTTCCAGAGTAGGTGGAGGGTTGCACACCTCGTAGAGAGAAAGAGGCCGAACTTCTCCGGTCCTCGCCAAACTGCCCTGCCAACGCCCGGGCCGCGGGTTCCAACCCGGATCGGCCCGATGCTACGTTAGGGCCTGGTAGGGTCAGCGGCCGCCCCTCCGCCCACTGGACCTCCCAGCGTCTGCTGCCGCACGTGGCAGCCGGAAGCGCACCCGGTGCCTAAGGAGAGGGAGGGACCACCCTGGGCCGCGGGCTGGACCCCATCTGCGCCTGGGGCCGCGGGCGGGGTCGGAGGCGACGGCTAGAGGGAAGAGCCACGGGGTGTGGGAGAGACCGCCTGCCCGGGCGCTCAGCCTCAGCCAGGCCAGGGTGGTGCTGGTGGTGGTGAAGAGGGGAGGGGGTGTCCAGGCACTGACCTGCCAGCCTGTACTTCGCCGGGCTGCGGACGCATCCGGACGCACCAGCCCAAGTAGAGGCCGCTGGGGCCCCCAAGAGGAACCTGGAAAATTCTCCGCAAGTCTCTAAGGCCTCCCCGCGTTCTCGCTGCCTTCCGGCTGCTGGTGCTCACGGTTGAGACCCTTTCCCCAAGAGGGCAGCAGCCCGCGGGGTCCTGCGGGAGCGCGGAAATCCCGCCGCTGGCCGTGGGATCCGCCCCGGGGCTGCGAGCGCTCCTCACCCGCTTTCTCCTTCCGAGGGCAGGGGAGGGGCTTGTTGCTGCCTGAAACCCGCTTTTAATTCTCCGCCTGCCTGTTTCCGATCACCCGGGGTTGGTTTTTCTGTTTGCACACTCCTTCTGTTACAATAAAAACAATCGACATTTCTTTTCAGTTTCCCCACATTAGCGTCACTCAGTAATTGTTCCCCACCCCCCTTCCCCCCGCTTTGAAGGCAAGCGGGATTGCTGGTGCCCTCGCATTGGAAGGTTCCCGAGTATATAAGCAAACCTTCCCTAAAGACTTTAAAGTAAAAATAAATAACGGCCCGGGAAATTGCTGTGACCCTAACATCACTTTCTGAACGCAAATTACACCCATTTTTCAGTTTTCAACAGCGGAATTGTTTTCAGAAGGACGGCGCGTTGCCCCCGTGTGATATGGTTATATTTGTTTATTAAATCCACAAATGAAAGAGAACACATTTTGGGGGCAAGGGGCAAAACTCTTGGCTGCAGAGTGGCAAGTGCGATCAAGGATCGGGTCCCGGCTGGGGGCACGAGCAGGGCGGAGTCCAGCAGAGACGCCGGGCTGAGTGTTCTGCCCAAGGGACGCCTCGACCTGCCTGATTCGAAGCATCTGTAGAAGCCACAGAACTGAGTGACGAGGACACTGTCCGTAGTGGCTACAGCCTGAGCAGCGCTGGCTAAAGAGAATTGCCGCTGCCTGTGGGAAGAACAGGCTCTGGCGGTCTTTAAGAAGGCAGTGGGGCTGCCTCCTACTGAAGACCCGATTGGCCTAAAGGTTCCTAGAAAAGATAAACGAGAACCAGGCCGTGCCTGTAAGCCTAGGTTTCAGATCTCAAGCACATACAAACCCTTCGGGTCCCCCGCCAGGGTCCAGGTTTTGTTGAACGCAGCGTGGTTGGGGTTGCCTGTTGGCTTCAAAGGACTGCAATCAATGTGAGGGCCAGCCTTGGTGCTAAGCATCTGCGTTCCTCTCGTTTTCAGGGATGCAGAGAACCCGGACTTGGTCCTCGTGGGGAGGGGGGGGGGGGAGGTTGCAGTTGGCACAATGTCCGCACGAATCGCCTCGGGCCCCGCGCAGCTCCGTGAGTCCTCACACCCAGGCAACGGACAGGGTGATGGGACCGCCTGGCGCCGTGCGGTCGAGATGCGGGATTTCCAACCTGTCGCCTTCTCCAGCCTAATTCCACCACTGATCAGCCCCGCGCTGACCTCGAGAACGGAGACTCATGCCACACTGTCCTCGCATTTTCTCTCCGAAAACAGGAATCCGGGTTTAAGAGCAGAAAGTCAGGGTCGGATTCACGAAAACTGTCCTGCTTTCTTTGAGTCCCTGGCTACCTTTCTGCGGGCAGTCGCCTCATCAGAGCGCCACCTACAGGTGCATTTGATTGCGCTCGCGCAATTTTTACCACGATGGGGCAAGGTTGAAAATCCACAAAACTGTCATAGCCCGAAAATTCTAGTTCTCCCTTCCAATTCCTCCTCCACCCTCAACTCTCCACTGAATTCCAAACCTCCGTACCTTTACCCATCATGGTCCAAGGCAATCTTGAACATGTCATGATTCACCGGAGAGCCCATCTTGCACGGTTCGGACTGGATCCTCTTGCCGTCCCCAGGAGGTACTCGGAGCCCTGGGCTGTGCGCTGTCCGTGCACTGGGGCGGGAGAGGCTGAAACCGCAAACGAGTCCGCTCCTCGAAGGGGAGTGTTGGGATCACCCGTGGCCAGCCTGTCTTACCGTTTGCTCAGGGCTCCCAACGTCCGAGCATTCACGATAAACTTACACAGGCAGTATTACCGTCTCTTTCTTTTCCTTTTTTTTTTTTTTTTTTTTTTTTTGTTCAGGGAAATCAGAGACTAGGGTTATATAAGAGCACACAAGACTTAAATGAGATCCCACGGTGTATAAACCCCACTGTGTCTCAGTGTCGTCGCTCTCCCAATTCCCTCTTCTGCGGGGACAGTTCACGTCGAAGCCCCAAGAGAAGGCCGTTTACCGTAGGTGTCTGCCCCCTCCACGACCTCACGAAGACAAACCCGTCCCAGGCCGCACGCGCAGAGAGCCTGCGGGAAAGAGCCCCCGCGTCGATGACTCCTCCCCGTGGGCACGGTCCCGGCGCCGGCCGAGGAGGTCGGGACCGATCGGGCGAGAGCGGGAGAGCGGGATCAGGCTGGACGCGTACTCTGTTCCCCACCCCTGCCTCCGGCCCAGGCCCCCGCAGGGTTTGGAGGCGGAAACTGCAGCGACAGCGGGAATCCGCGGCGTCCCCGGGACGGCCCGGGGGGAACCACAGGGAGACGGGCACGGCGAAGTCCAGAAGGATGGGAAGAACTGCTCTTCCCTGGGATTCGTTCCCCGGCTGCCAGGATGAGCCCATCTGGTTCCCCGTGCGCTCTCAAATCTATCTACAGGCAGAGAAATCCACGCTCGTCTTTCTAGGGAATTTATTCCGTTGTGTCCCTGTGGGTGTTTCTTTTTAAGACCACTATAGTGGGGAAAACCGGGAGGAGCTGAGAGGCAATAAAATTAGAACTCATAATTGACTAGTTGGGCCCAAGTGCGTGGGAAATAGACGTGGCAGCTCGCCTCGCTCGCTCGCGGGAGTTCGGGTTATAATTAGGTTTTCCTTGCTCTGCAGTGCATCTTGGAGTCCGGCTCAACTCTTTTCGTCATCTTAGATACAGTGGAGAAAAGATTTCATAGAAATAATGATAAAAGGATTTCAGCGCACATTAGGAAAGGTGGTAACCAGAGGAGAAAGCCCCCACGTTGTTATGGGCAGGGGTCATTTTTTACTAGCTTGGGGAAATGCTTTCTAGCTGTGGCCCTCACATAATTGCCTTGGCCTTTGTCCCTTGAGTGGGGATTAGACGCGCGGGGCCGAGGAGGGGGGGGGGGGGACAAGGAGGACCCCTCCCAGCCACAGACCTCGTCTGCGAAATTTCAAGCTGGGGCTTTCAGGTTTTGGAGAGAAACTGCAATCCACACTAGGATCTGTCTTTGCTAGGATCACCAGAGCTCTACAGGCCAGGAGCCTATTCCTGCGGCAAGACCCGGTATTTCAGAAAATCTTCAGCGTAGGGGACGGAGGTGCTACACCGCAAATCTTCCTGGCTGTGCTGGGTCCTCCCCACTGATAGGCTTGGGTAGGCTCCTCCACTGGAAGGCTGTCGGTCCCAAGAGGCCCACTTGCAGCGCGTCCAGGGCGCTCCCTCGCTTCCTCCCTCTGCCAGTTCAGGATCTGGTCAGTCTAAAAACCCTACCCTCACCAAGATCAGCGAAAAGACCCGGCCCCTCACCTCCTCCCCAGTGGCAGTAGCGTTTGAGACCAGTTTTGTGCCGAGGCCGTGGGAACAGAGAGGATAACCACCTCTCTGCAGACAGGACTGCAGAGTAGTTCTTGGGAAATTGAGGAGCGATCCAACAACGTGGTTTTTGGTGAGTACCTAGAGGCTAAGGAAGAGAAAGCTAATAAAGAAAGAACCTCTCAAAAGCTCTTCTTTTCTAAGCCAAGAGATAAAACATCGTGCATCTTTGTAAAGAGACTTCAAAAAAAAAAATTTTTTTTTTTTCTGAAAAGAGAAGGGGGTAGGGAACTACTGCCTTTATATGATTGACTTTTTCATTCAAAAGAGAGGTTTTAAAATTCATATAAATTAGTCCAAAGTTTTTTCAAGAAAACCCAAGTAAGTGGTGGCATACACATGTATCCTATGTGCAAATGTGAAAAACAATGAAGGTGTGTTTTTTTTAATGCTATTAAGGAACTTGCACATTTCAAAGCTACTCGCACATTTTTAAATGTGTGCAAAGATGTTTAAGCACCTATCATGCAGATCTATTTTGGTAGTGCACTTAATAAAAATCACTTTTTTGGTAGAGACTTTAACAAAAATTATTATAATCAGTAAGGATGGGCATAGGAGAAACAAAGGAGGAAGAAATGAGGAAAGAATTTAGGCAAATAAAGTTTTTAGATAATGCCAACCCACTGTATTTTATCCCAATCCCTACGATTTTGTGTCATTTCTGTCTGACCTATAAAGGCATTACAATTTTGGTTCTGTTGCTGAATCACATCCAGCCTCTAGAAGGCTGGGGGGCAGGGGAGAGGACTGCATCAACCAGGGATTGGCACCAGAAATGCTGTGATGTGAAGGCTACAGGAGTGCAGCTGCCATTCTTGATGGACTCTAGAGTGTAGAAGGTTGGGAGAACAGGCGGGTTCCCTTTTCTGTAGGATCAAGAAGTGAGCCCATGACAGTGGCTGGGCTGGAAGCCACTTCTTAAAAGGATAGAAAACTAAGGTCATGTCAATAAGGGACCTTTAAAAAGCCCCCAGCCTCTTCCTGCAGGACTAGAGGTGTGAATTGGATGTTCTGATGAGCTGACAGCATAAATTCCCTTGGGAGTTTTTATTGGTTGAGCAATTCCTGCATAGTTCTTTTGGGAGTACATTCTGCCTAACTGCATGGAGATACCCCTTTCAGTGGGGGGAGAAATAGTGATTCCATTACTCAATGTTAAAAAGCCTTCAAAAGTGACAGTTTAAGGCTAAAAATTTAAACCCCTGAAAGTCAGGAAATAAAAAAGTTAGAATTCTTTTAGCTTGATTAAATTACCCTTGCTGTGCTGGCTTTATAATACAGGGTACTTTTACAAGGCTTCCCTGAAAGGTCAACCAAGCACTGCCACTGCTGTGTTTAAAGGAGAGAGTGGTACTTAACTGGGTAGATTTTCCATTTGCAATCTGAATGTTTCATGCCAGTAGGTTTCAGTGCTTACTTGGTAGTTGTAAGTGCTGCACTGCATGTATTAATAAATGGATTTAAAGATTAAAGAAAGCAAATCAACTTGTAGGGAACAAAAAGCCAACTCAAAACAACGGAGAGAATAGCTTCAAGTACCTACATACCTCTCAGATCTCCCATATTCTCAATCCAGAGAGTTTTATCATTCAAAACCAGCTCTATACATTTTCTTCAACTCTGATATAAAATGAAGTCCTCAAATGGTAACCTGTGTGAGTATGCATCATTTCTTCAATTTTTCTTTTCGAACTGAAAGTGTGTATCCATCCACTCTTCTCCCTAAGAGAATATACAGTAGAAAGATGTGTCATTTAAATTCTGTGTTGGAATTTCAGACATTGCTAAGTTATATATGAATTATGACTTCCAGAGTCTTCTATAAATTGTCCTCTTTTAATGAAGGTAAACAAAAAATATACTTTGGAATTAAGCCTTTTATATTTTAACTGTGAAACAAAAAAAAGATTTTCTGTTTCTCAAGGGTTCCCTACGTCAAAAAGGACCAAAAAAAAAGAGAGAGAGAGAGAGAAGGAGGGAGAAAAGTGAACAGAAACTAGAGAGTTAACTCCATAGAGTTGTATGTAAGATGAACCACAGCTTCTGGCCACACATGCACATGATCTGTGTGTTTCCTCATGGAACTGCTAAGTCACGTGAGGGTTTTGAGGGGGGGATAAAGGTATTAGGTACATGGAGGCATTATTATTCCTAGAGCAAATTAGCCTCATTGTAGAAAATATGCCCTTGGGGTAAGATATATTAAATTATATAAGAGGAATGAATGCTATTTGGATGATGCTACATAAAAGCTGTGCTTTTTCCTCATAAGGGAAAATTTCTTGTGTCAATAGAAATGATGAGGGCAGAGCTATGCAGCCTGTACATGTCATCTGTACAGGACTCAGGGCATAATTGGGGATTTCACAATCCTACCACCCAGCTGTCCCCAAAACTTCAGACAAACATACTTATAAGCCCCCACCTTGCCACGCTGTTGAAGACATACTTCTCATTATGTAGTTAAGCCTTAATGAACCAGATCACCCAGGAAAACAAGGGTGGGTGGAATTTGGAGGAGCACATAGCATCTTGGGAACGTTTTCTATTCACCTCTGTGTCTCTAAACAGAGGAGGATATAAGAAAAAGAACTGTATGCATGACATGTTGTCCTTTTACAATTTTTTGACATGAAAACTATTTTTAAAATTCTTGGGTAATTTCCATACCTTTTCCAGAATATGGTATAAGGGAGAGTTCAGAAAAGTGAGTCCAAATGGGTGCTTCTTTGGTAAATATGCTTAAACAGAGCTGAATGGAGATCATTCATATGAATGTGAAGATAGGTGACATTACTCAAGAGAGTCAAAATGACCTTTTTGGGTGAAGAATAGTTGTTTTGAGAAGGAAAATAGAATAAGAGAGAAATATTTTTTATAAAAGATTAAAATAGATACTTTTCTCCTTTATATTAATATCACTCTTTTAAGACATCTAGGAAAAGCAAATGAGTAATAGGATTAATAGCAGAGAGATATTAATAGAAACATTACAAACTAAATTCATTACTATTGTTGTTACAACACATATTGATAATACAGTACTGCACGTGTGTCTATCTCAACAAATAAATTTAATGAACTCAATTATAAGAACAGTATGTCAACGTATCTCTGAGTAAGTTATCTCTTATAACTGCACGAGTCTTTTGAAAATGTCCTAAGCTCAAAGATCTGAATTTAGATCTCTTATTTGCTTCTCAAGTCCAATAAAAACATCATGTTCAGTCTATGGACTGCTTTGTAGATCCACAAGGTCATTTTCTTCTATTCTTCCTGGAAGTCATTGCTAAACTGGGAAAATAGAATCTTTCTTTTGATGCCTGGCATCACTCTGCCTGAGAGTATGAAATGGTAACCCAAATTGCTGGAACTTGTACCCACCAACAGGGAAAGCTGTGGATACCAGGAAAATGTGCCCTTTAATTAGTGCTGTATCCTATACTTCTCTCTCCAGCTCCACCTCTTTCCCTTTCTCTGATATATGACTTTTCTCTCTTAAACACACACACACACACACATCCCTATATACTCTGTAGAAGAAAGCAGCATTTTACATAAGATTTTTATTTTTAAAATGTTCTTTTCTAGTTAAAATTCCATGAAATCCCTGAAATATTTTAAGGCACACCAGGAAACTAAGCATAACATTACCAAGATGAGTTCCAGCGAGGTCATAAAGCAGTTAGCATTCTTCGTATTAGATTCCTAAACCATCATAAATGCATATATGCCTGGGTCTATCTTGGTGCTTGTATTTTAAACAATCCGTGAAAAGTACACCCAGACTGTTCCTTGTTTGGGGAGAATCAGCACACAGCTCACACAAGGTCAACCTTTGCCGTCTGGGCATGCTCACAAATCTCTTTGCCCTTTTTAGGGCAGGTAGGCTGACCTTAGTTATACAGCATTAGGAGAATATCAGCCTCAGTCCATCCAAATTGGAATCTGGACAAGTGAGAAACTATTCAAAGTTATCACTGTTTTGTGGCTGATTCTTCCTCTGATCAGCAGTGTAAGTCTAGTACACTTGTACAGTTACTATACTTTCTGGTACACGTACACATTTGTATTGGAAACAATGATGACCGAACTTGAGCTCGTTACCTCCTGGAGCTTTCCTGGAGCACTACTTTGAGTTCTTTTCTGCAGTATAATTCGAATTGCTGATCTCAGTTAAAGTAGATGCATTCTTTGAAGTTCATGATTTTGTGGTGGGGAATTCACTATTCATCTGACCTTTCAGTAACTCTAAACACAAATTGATTATTTTACACAATTCATTCTTCAGGTCACCTGCCAAATAGTGTGTGGCTATTTGCTTCTTCTCCTCCCACCCAGAGCCCACCCCCTCCTCCTCTCCCTTCTTTTTCAGCTACCCCTCCCTGTGTTATATGTAAAACAGCAGAACAGCCTAATCTGTGCCCTCAATGTGGATTTGGCACTATTGGGGGGAAGGCAAAAATTTTTTTTTATATTTAAATTTAGTTAACTTACAATGTTGTATTAGTTTCAGGTATACAACACAGTGATTCAATATTTTATACATTACCAGTTCATCACAATGATAAGTATAGTTACCTTCTGTCACCATAAAAAGTTATTACCATGTTACTGACTCTGTTCCCCATGCTGTACATTATATCCCTGCGACTTATTTATTTTATGACTGAAATTTTGTCATAATTTCCTTCCTTCACCAGTTTTGCCCATTCCCCTACTCATCTACCCTCTGGCAGCCAGCAATTTGTTCTCTCCAACAAAGAGTCTGTTTCTAGGTCTGTCCATGTTTTGCAGATGGCAAGATTTCCTTCTTTTTGTGGATGATTAATATTCTACTATATACAATGGAATTTTTATATAAACAAGATATGAGATGTATACAAATCTATCTGTGGACATTTAGGTTGCTTCTATATCTTGGGTATTGTGAATAATGCCGCAATGAACATAGTGGCACATATATCTTTTTGAATAGTGTTTTGGGTTAGTGTTTTTGAGGGACAAATAGCTTGACACAGAATAGCTGGGTGGTATGATAGTTCTATTTTTTATTTATTTGTTTGAGGAACCTCCATGTTGTTTTCCACAGTGGCTATCCTTAGGTTTCTCACACCTCGGTTAGGGAGCAAATGCACTTTAACAACTGTTAAAGGTATCTCGCAAGGTCTTCTAAAGAGGAACAACTCTCCATCCTAACTAGCACCTGGATATGTGCTAAAAACAGGTGATTGAACAAAAACATTGCTATTATTATCATCTTTTCTACAGTAATAGTCATGGAAAATAACAAAGTGTGAATTTCACTGCTTTGTTTGTGGGAATGAAGGTCAGAGTGTCCAACTGCAGATCTTGGGTCCTCAATAACAGGCCACTGTGTCTTGCCTCCTCAATTTCTTTTCCCCACTTATAGGAAGGAACAAAATAAAATGTTTTGTGGAAGTTTATATTGAAATGAGGTCAGGTAAACTAATGACTGTTTGGTATTTTATGGCAGGTTTTATAACCTTGGAGTTGCCATAACTTTCAAACGATCATCAATAAAGTTTTATTGCGAAGGGGTCGCCATGTGTCTGAATGCTTTTGCACACAGTAAAGGCCGGCTGCCCCATTGGCTTAGCTCAGCAGCCCCTTTTCACCCCAGTCGTAAAGTCCTCCTCTTTTTATTGAAGGTTGAAAAGTCCTCAAATCTGTTCTCCCCCATCAGCTGGCAGTTCAAGGGCTACATGGAAATTATTTATTCATGATGAAAATGATGTACAGAATAAACAACGTCTAAAACTATATTTTAAATGAAGGTAAGATAAATGGCAGTGGGATGTATGTGTGTGTGTGTGTTTTAGGTCGGTGGAGGGCTGTCTTTGAATGCTACGCCATGGATCAGACATGCTACACCCAGCGAACAGACATTAAGTAGGTGCTTACAAATGGATAGTGGTTCTCAAAGACAAAGTAACTAGTTACTTGAGACTCTTCTGGCTGACCAGAGGATCTTAATGGCTTAGGAGACCTCACATGTCGTCCTATTCTGAACTGTCCCAAAAGAGGGAAAGAGGGTTGAAGCAGGACTCTTGCTTGCGGGACTACCCCCAAACACATTCCCAGAAACGCTCGGGAAGGTCGAACCAAGAATTAAAGATATTAAATTCACAGCGTCAGCTCTCAGGTTCAGGTTCAAGTCCGCCACTACTAGCGCTTCTTTGTCTGCTATCAACTATTCCGTGGAAACGAAGCCGAGAAAGATGGCCTGGGATTTGGATGAAGACAGCTGGAACGAAAAGTTGAAAACGAAGCGTCTGCTGTAGTGCGCTCTTCGGTCTCATTCTCCTTCGTACGAGGGTGAGGGTTGTGACCGGGGGAGAGAGTGGCTGGAGTTTGATCAGAACGGTGACCGGAGGAGAGGCAAGAGGAAACCTGGAAAATTGGCCGCACGCTCCGGTCCCATTCCGGGTCCCGCGTCTAGCAGGCCCCCGGGTGGGAAGGCCCTCGGCTCCGTAGTTTTGTTACCGACACGTGCAGGTCCTCCACCCCAGCCACCCCCAGTCTGCACGGTTGCTCTGGGGGAAGGGATTGGCGAATATCGCCCCCTCCCGGATCTCTGGAAACTCTCCAGCGCTCGGAATCTGCTCCCTCTCAGGCTCGGCGTCCCGCAGGCGCCGCGGCGCGGGACCTCCAGCCCAAAGCGACCGCGCGGGCCGCGAGTCCTCTTCCCGAGAGCCGAGAATGCCAGAACCTCGGATCCCGGAACCGGGTCCTGAACCGGATCTGCGGAGCTAAGAGGGCCCGAGCCCCTGCTGGAACTCATAGCTTGGCCGCGGAGAGATGATGGCCACACACGTCTTTCCTCCTGGGGAAATGTGCCCCAAAGCTGCTCGGCATTTCGCTCACGGCCGCTGCTGCCGGACCGATGTCTAATTGCGCCGCAAGCGGGAAACTCCGTGGATTTTTAGGACTTAAGAACTGCCTGCTCTGAATCGCTAAAGATTTTTTTTTTAATGGTGTTCGCCAGCGGATTTGGGGCTCCCCACGGCAGATGGATGTTGTGGGGGATTGGTTCTCAGTCACCAACCGAGGTCCTCCGTGGGCGCTCCCACAGAGGCATAAAGAGCAGCCGTGGCCTAACGAAGAGCCCCTGGGTCATCAGGGCGGGTCCTGAGCGCCTCCACTCCCTCTGTGCGCTGGAGAGCCTCGGGGTGGGGGGGGGGTTCCGATGGCTACGCGCCAAAGCTCAGAGCGCCAGAGAAGCCGCGCTGCTGGGGTCCGGCCGCGGCTCGGGCCCAGCCACCGACGCGCTCCACCTGGTGTTTGCGCTGCCCGGGTTCCGCTGGGGAAAGGCGGCAGCTGCGGCGCAGCGGCGGGCTGTGGCGCCACCTCCCGAGGAAGCCTCCCAGGAAGTGCGGCTTCTGGAGGGAGAGCCAGTGTCCTCCGCCCCGAGTAGGAGCGATTTCCCCTAATAACGCGCCGAAATGCCTCCAGAAACGCCTGCGGTAACAATTACTAAGCCCTTGGTCTGTGACCTCCGCGAGTGGCGGAAGGCAGGTCCTAGCTCCCCGGGATGCTCTACACACGCTCACGCAGGCGCCCGGTTCCGTGGCCCCTGCCTGGGGCAGGCATAGAAGGCTGCAGCCTCCCGGGGACGCGACGACCTTCTATCAGCCTCCAGGGGATATAGGACCCTCCTCACGTCCACCAGGGAGACGGAAATGGCAACCTACGCCAGTATTCTTGCCTGGAGAACCCCATGGGCAGAAGAGCCTGGTGGACTGGAGTCCATGGGGTCACAAAGAGTCGGACATAACTGAGTGACTAACACCAGAGCCGTGTCCTCAAGACTCCAGCCAGAAGTCTAGGAAGAGACGACTCAAGGTGGGGGTGTTTGTGCCCCACACACCGGGTTGCAGTGGGGTCCAGCCGTCTGGAAGGGATCCAGCTCTGCTCACGGGGGACTCGAGCAAAGCCAGCCGGTCTGCGGTCACTTCCGCACCCTCCCTGAGACTACCCAGCCTCTCTGCACCACCGCGGAAAAGAGAAAGCGTTTCCTTTCCACTTCTACCAACTTGGACAGAAAATTTTGAAAGTAATATATTTTTAAAAAGAGATTAAGTCAAAAGATGGGAACAAAATATTGAGAAACAGAGAAAGAAGAGTTTTCAGAGTTAGGTTTCTGACGTCAGTTACACACACACACACACAGATGCCTTGCAGGAGCACACTATTCGAGTTCCTTTTTCTAGCTTCAGCCTTGACTTATTTTAAAAATGTGGGCTTCTCTGTTAGTTAGTCCTGGTCACTAGAACAGGACCACACCAGAGCAGAGGTAATTTCTCTTTCAGTTCGGTCATTTCAGTCACTCAGTCGTGTCCGACTCTTTGTGACCCCATGGACTGCAGCACGCCAGGCCTCCCTGTCCATTACCAACTCCCGAAGTGTGCTCAAACCCATGTCCATTGAGCCGGTGATGCCCTCCAACCATCTCATCCTCTGTCGTCCCCCTTCTCCCGCCTTCAATTTTTCCCAGCATCAGGGTCTTTTCCAATGAGTCAACTCTTCGCATGAGGTGGCCAAAGTATTGGAGTTTCAGCTTCAGCATCATCCCTTCCAATGAACACCCAGGACTTACCTCCTTCAGGATGGACTGGTTGGATAAGGACAGCATAGTTGTCCTCAAATACCTGAAAGTCTGTCATACAGAAAAGATGTTGAACTTATTCCTTTGAACTATGTCAAAGGAATGCAGTCAAGGTTTTCTCAGTTGGTAATACAGAGGTTGATGGAGCAAGCCATCCTCTATAAGTTTGAGAGTTCTTTTTTGGTAGACACTCCATGAATAGGGACCACGACTTTCTTACTCTCCTAGTAACTCCAGTCCCTTCCTTTCGAGGGCAGCCAAGGAAATTTTGTTGTGGGAACAAATGAATGAATTATTCCATGTGACTCAGAAGGACAGAGCTGAGATTCAAGGACAAAAGTGTTAAGTTGTGTGACAAATGAAGTCAATTGTTGTTGCTGTTCAGTGGCCAAGCCATGTCTGACTCTCCGCGACCCCATGAACTGCAGCACGCCAGACTTCCTTGTCCTTCACTATCTCCCTGAGTTTGCTCAGACTCATGTCCATTGAGTCAATGGTGCCATCCAACCATCTTATCTTCTGTCACCCCCTTCTCCTCCTGCCCTCAATCTTTCCCAGTGTAAGGGTCTTTTCCAGTGTGTTGGCTCTTCACATCAGATGGCCAAAGTATTGGAGCTTCAGCATCAGTCCTTCCAATGAATATTCAGGGTTGATTTTTTTAGGTTTGACTAGTTTGATCTCCTTGCTGTCCAAAGAACTTTTAAGAGTGTTCTTCAGCACCACAGTTTGAAAGCATCCATTCTTTGACAGTCTGCCTTCTTTATGGTCCAACTCTCACATGCATACATGACAACTGGAAAAACCATAGCTTTGACTACACAGACCTTTGTTGGCAAAGTGATGTCTCTGCTTTTTAATATGCAATCTAGGTTTGACATAGTTTTTCTTCCAAGGATCAAGTGTCTTTTAATTTCATGGCTATAGTCACCATCCACAGTGATTTTTGGAGCCCAAGAAAAAATCTGTCTCTGTTTCCACTTTTTCCATCAATTTGCCATGAAGTGATGCCATGGCCCTTGATCTTAGTTTTTTGAATGTTGAGTTTTAAGCCAGCTTTTTTCACTCTGCTCTTTCACCCTCATCAAGAGGCTCTTTAGTTCCTCTTTGCTTTCTGCCATTAAAGTGGTATCATCTGCATATCTGAGGTTGTTGATATTTCTCCCAGCAATCTTGATTCCAACTTGTGAGTCACCCAGCTCAGCATTTCATATGATGTACTCTTCATATAAGTTAAATAAGCAGGGTGACAATATACAGCCTTGACATACTCCTTTCCCAATTTTGAACCAGTCCATTGTTCCATGTCCAGTTCTAACTGTTGCTTCTTGTCCTGCATACAGATTTCTCAGGAGATAGGTAAGGTGGTCTGGTATTCCCATCTCTTTAAGAATTTTCCACAGTTTGTTGTGATCCATACCATCAAAGACTTTAGTGTAATCAGTGAGGCAGATGTTTTTTCTTTTTAAAATTCTCTTGCTTTCTCTATGATCCAGTGAATGCTGGCAATTTGATCTCTGGTTCCTCTGTCTTTTCTAAATCCAGCTTGTATGTCTGGAAATTCTCAGTTCGCATACTGCTGAAACCTAGCTTGAAGGATTTGAGCGTTACCTTGCTAGCATGTGAATTGAGTGCAATAGGGTGACAGATGAAGTCAATTAATTTGACTATTAGTTAGGATCAACAATGTAAGTAAAGATGCATGATTCAGATTTTTAATTTCAACCAGCACTCACCTGTTTGGAAAGGAAATTTATTGTCATTAAATTTTTCTTCACAAAGGATGTTAACTAAAGAATAGGTAAATGGCCTTACTGGCCCTTATTAGGCATTCTAGCTCTTTGATACTGGAGGACACACCATTGTGTAGGTTCTTCCTGAGAATGGGAGGATCATAGGGAAGGCCTCGGTTAGCTTTCGTTTGATTTTAGCTGTGATTTCAACCTATAAGTAGTGGTCCCAAACATATATAGATCCTTTAGGAAAAGAGTTGTTTAGGTTTGGCTTTGTTATTTGTTAATTCAGTGTGTTAAACCATTTTCAAAGGGACAGCTTGCATATTGTATAAAAAAGATAGCAATAAATGTTGGTTGTGGAATCATAGAAGAACTAAGTGACCCTAGGGTTCTAGAGAATTCAGTCTGTAAACCACAGGCCTATTTTACCCCAGATATTATGGCCTTGTGCCCTGACCAACCCACAGTATGAAATTCAGGCTGGGTGAAATGAACTTCTAGCTCTCATTAAACCCCAACCTGTCTATTTTATACTCCTATGTTGCTACTTTCTCTATACTGGTCTTTATTCAGAGTTTTAGCAAATAGTATGTCCCTTAACCAAATATGTTGTAGTTGGCCAGTAGATCTTGGGGGCTTGCTAGTTCTTATGCTCATGAAGTCAGAGGAGGGGTGATGAGGAATGTTCCTCAGTTGCCAAGAAATGCTTAATCACAGACTTACTTGATTTCTTCATCGTTCCAAAGTCAAGAAGTGTGTCAGACATCAGCTCCCCCACTGTCTGTCTCCTAAAGCAGTAACATTTTCTTTTTATTGAGCATCTTAAAATGCTTGTGGATTAACATTACAGTTGAAGGAGAGAAAGAAAAGACATCAGTAGCCCCATTTTGCTGAGGATAAAGTATGTTATTGTCCTCTCCTCCCATCTTCCCCAATGCACAGAATTAGTTATCAAAATAATTGCTTAGACGCTGTGTAACTATCTCGGCAATGAGAAGACACACAGTAATAAAAGCTAATATAATTAGGATGTCCTCTGTGCCAGGCATTGTGCTAAGCACATAACATTTCTTATTTAATCCTCACAACAAAGCCGTGAGAGACAGACTCTGATGAACTTCTTGCTATAGATGAGGCGACTCAGATGCAGGAAAGCTAAGTAACTCATTTGAGGTGACATAGGTGTTACACAGTGGACTAATAATTCAAAGTGTCTTTATCACAAGGTGAAGTTACCTTGTTTGTTATTCTTGACTGATGCTGGCATCATGGAGAGATGGAAACCAAAGAAGTACAACTTGTTTTTTAGCCATCATTTTATTTTTATTTAAAAATTTATTGTTGTTAAAAGATATTTTTGCATAGTAGTGTTCATATTTTTTTCAGCTGGTTTCAATTACTCAGAATAGAGGACGCATTCTATAATATGTAATTCTGTCCAGAGAGTGTTGGATGTGATGAAATAATATCCAGGCTGATCACATTTTGTATCTGTTTTCTGTCTCGGCGATCATCACAGAGTGTCAGTGGTCTTCAGATAGCCAAACTGCTTATTCTTCTGAATCCTAAAAACTGTGCCTTTGGTTTATTACTAACGGGAATAATAGCAATAATAGATAATACTTATGCAGTACTTACCTTATGCCAGGCACAATTCTGAGCACTTTATGTATTTAATCCTCAAAAAACCCCTACACAGTGGGTATTATCATTATTTAGTCTCATTTTACAGGTGAGAAAACAGAGGTGATAAAGATCAAATAGCTTAAGTTCACATAAGATACATATTGGCACTTTAGGGATAGACTCAATTGAGTTTGGTGGGCTCAGGAGAGAGAGTTATTACATTTTTAGAAATTAAATGAGGCAATTGCTAAACTCAGCCATTATTTACAACCAAATTATATAAATTTAAAATTGTTTAAAAACATGTAATAAATGTTTAATATTATAATTATATTTTTGTATTTTACTATTACCACTGGGTGGTTATTTGTGTCTTCTATGCACATATGGTAAGAATACCATATAATAATTTATGTTAATATAATGGTGTGCTACCATTTACCTCTTTCCAACTCTCTGTTCAGTGACATCATGTCAGTAGCTTTAAATTTGCTATGGTGGGGGTATTTACACTACAGAAACCAGCAATTGGTTCAAACAGGGCTTTTCATCCCCCAGAGAGCCAGGTCTATATTATTAAGTAGACTTCTAGGCCCAGTGCTATAAGCACAGAACTTGAGAAACCAATAGAGAGATGAAGTCAAAGAATATTTTAGAAGTGTGGTTTCTGGTGACTGACTACCTGATTTGAATCATGGCTTGATCACTTATTGGCTGTAAAAAGAAAAAAAAAAGCTAATTTATCGCCTCGGCGCTTTCAACCCCTACTTTGTGCCAGAAGCTAGGCAGGGTAAAAGTTAAATTAAGGTAGTTTAAAAAACATTTTACAGTTCACAAGATAGAAAAGACTTGCAGTTGACAATTAACTACACCCTCTAGTTTTTAAATGCCAGTAGTTGCAAAATCTCTACTAAATCTTACCTACTTTAGAAGTATTTGAGTGGCAAAAACGTCAGGTTTTAAATTAGAGTTGTGTATAACGTAATTTCTTGACTACAATAGATTGTCTTCTTAAAAAAGAAGAAAGAGCCATCCAAACATGTGACTGTGTTGGCTTACTTATTGATCTGATTCGTTCATTTTTCTCCTCTGTGCAGGTGTGAGAGGGCAAAGAGATGGGCTTGACAAATGCCTGTTAGTCAAAGTCTTACAGCACATGGAAAGAATAGCCACGCAAACAGCTAATTACAAATAATGGAATGATGAGTGCAAACCTTTAGGATAATAAAGAATGCCATGTTTACCTTGAAGAGACAAACAATATGCTAAACATTTCTATGAGAAGCTATAGAAAGACATGATTAGTTCTGACAGGCTAAAATCAAAGGAGTCTATACATTAAGGATATTCGCACGTTTAAGTATTTGTTGGCTACATGTCATTGTGGCAGAATCTTATGACTGTCCTTAAGGGAAGGGTGTGTGTGAAGGGGCGTGCACTTCTTGGGATTTTCATCCATTTTTGTTTTGCTTGGTATTGCTTTACTGAGAAGAGAACTAAATTAAGCACAATGTAAGATACCCAATCTGTAAGTGATCATGAACTGTATGGGGTTCATCATAAGTAGGTTTGGGCTTGGGATTTAAGAGAGCCGGATACAGGTCTGGATTTTGTCAACAATTACTTTGGGAAACCACATTCTCTCTCTGGATCATCTGTAAAATCTGAGGCTTAAATAAATGACCCATAAGGACCCTCTAAGCTCCAATGCCTTGAGATGATCTTGGGAGAAAAATGGGGGGAAAGGAGACGGTTTGAAAGACATTTTTATCCTGTAAGGTCCCTAGATTTGACTACTAATGTTGAGAATGGAGGAAAATATGGAGATGTTGGAGATCAGGGTTACTATCCAGGCTATTGCTTAGGTGTTCCATCAAAAATCTTTTTTTGGATCTAGTTGTAATAGCTTGAATCAGGATGCACCTGAATCATGATAAGACAGGGATGCTATAAAAGAATCCAATGGTTAGCTGTATTTCAAGTAGGTCCTAATTCTTTGGAACTGTACATTACATTTGTACAGGAAGGCTACAGTATGGGTTCTTCTCTAAATGCAAGGATTTGGAAAACCTATTAAGGTATTTTCTCTTTCGCTTTTCTCATATAGAATGACTATTTTCACGTAGACTTCAATTTTCTTAAAACTTTAAATTCATTCTTATCCTTTCTGTCCCTTCCAGCCTCCTGCCATCCAGCACACATCTCCCAGGACTTGTGATATGTTGCTGCTTTCAGCTATGGGGCTTTACTTACACACTTTCCCAGAAGACCAAACATTTGTGTGAATAATATAAACGGTTGCCGATTAATCTTGTGATACTCCCCTTCTTTCTCCCCATGTGGAACTCTTATTGGTTTCAAAGAGTTATAAACACACCATTGTTCTTTCTGTCTTTTGTGAATACCTGGGAAAGAGCTGTTTCAAAAAAAGCACACCCTTAACATCTCTGGTGTTGGAAATGCTTCGGAGTCAGAGTCAAGTGTGGGTGCACATGTGCAGCTCACACTGTGAGATGAGAAAGGCCTCTTACTAAGTCTCATGTGCCATTCAGAACTAGTGCTGTTTTCTCTGACAGAGGAAGCCTTAAGGTTTCGATCAGCTATTTGTCAGCAATAGCACAGAGATGTCATAGTCCATCTTAACTCAGGTGCATTGTTATAATCTGAGGAATGAATGTGCTGTGTCTTGACCTGCAGATATTCATTCATTTCCCATGGTGAAGGTGAGAAATTAAAAACACAAGTGTGCACATGACATCTGAGTCTACCTAGACCAGTGTGAATTTGGAAGAATCCCAGTGTGGTGTGGGAAGAATCCCAGGCTGGTGTGACTCACCAGCCTTAATTACCCATGTTACTTATCTGTATAGCCTTTGTATTTCCAAGAGTAAAACTGTTGATAGAGAGGAGGGAAAATATGGAGGGGAGGAGCCATTACGTTGTTTATGCGATAGATATTGATAGAGGAGAAAGGGAATCCAAGCTCCAAGCTAAGGAAACAGAAACTGTAATTCTAAAATCAAGTCTCATTATTACAAAAGCAGTACATATAGTAGCAAGTTAGAAAATGAAAATAAACATAGATTAAAAAATTAAAACGCTATACATAAAGTAGATAAGCAACAAGAATTAATGTATCACACTGGGAACTATATTCAATATCTTGTGATAACCTATAATGAAAATAACCTGAAACATATTATTATACATATATGCTATACATATTATATGTTTTATAACATTATATATAAAATGTTTTAACGATGTATTATATATAATGTTTTAATAATGTATTATATATATAATATGTTATTATACTTCGATTAACAAAAATACTATACTTCAGTTAAAAAAATTAAAACATTCCTACCAGAGACAACCACTATCAGTTTTCAGTGGTTGATATCAATGTTTAATATATATTCTTCCAGATCTTTTTCTGTATATCTATGTGCATGTGTTTGCTAAATGAGATCACACTGTACTTGCTTTTTTAGCCAACAATCTCTGCCTTCCTGGGCTTCCCAGGTGGTTCAGTGGTAAAGAACCCGCCTGCCTACGCAGGAGACACAGGAAACCGGACTTCGATTCCTAGGTCTGGAAGATCCCCTGCAGTAGGAAATGGCAACTCGCTCCAGTATTCTTACCTGAAAAATTTCATGGACAGAAGGAGCCTGGTAGGCTACAGTCCATGGGGCTGCAAGGAATTGGACACGGCTGAGTGACTGAGCACACACACATTTCAAACGTAAATATAAATGTGATCTCAATTATATCAGCAGGCTGGTAACATTTGGGTTACACCTGGAAAGATGTTCAAGATATATAACCATAAAGGTGGTGCATGCTCATGTTTTGTTTTGTTTTTGATCATACCACATAGGCATATTTAAAATAAAAAGTAAAATCTCCCTCTCCTTAATCCCCAGTGTCTTCCTATTCTACAAACAATTTCTATTTCTGTTTCTAACAGTTTTCACTTTAAAAGTATATAATTATTCTTCTATTTCTTATTTTTATCAAATTCAGGCATATACACTGTCTCCAAAGTAAAAAATGTGAGGAATTTGTAACTTGAATGTCTTCTCAGCTCTCTTTCTATTTAACTCCTGTTTTTAAATTGCATTAGTATTTATGCAATTTGTTGTTGTTGTTGTTCAGTCGCTAAGTTGTGTCCATCTCTTTCTAACCCGATGGACTGCAGCACACCAGACTTCCCTGTCTTTCACTGTCTCCTGGAGTTTACTCAAATTCATGACCATTGAGTCAGTGATACTATCTAACTATCTCATCCTCTGCCACCCACTTCTCCTCCTGCCTTCAATCTTTCCCAACATCAGGATCTTTTCCAATGAGTCGGCTGTTTGCATTAGGTGGCCAAAATATTGGAGCTTCAGCTTCAGCATCAATCCTTTCAATAAATATTCAGGGTTGGTTTCCTTAAGGATTGATTGGTTTGATCTCCTTGCAGTCCAAATGACTCTCAAGAGTCTTCTCCAGCACTGCAATTTGAAAGCATTAATTTTTTGGCATTCAGCCTACTTTATGGTCCAACTCTCACATCCATACATGACTACTGGAAAAACCATAGCTTTGACTATATGGACCTTTGTCAGCAAAGTGAAGCTCTTTAACCATAACTTAGTCTTATGTTCTTTTTCAGAAGGTTGATTATACTATTAAAACCAATGTGAAACATTTATAAAATTAATACCTGAGTACAAATCTCTCTGGGCATCCCTGGTGGCTGAGCAGTAAAATATCCACCTGCCAATGCAGGAGATGAAGGTTCAATCCTTGGGTCAGAAAGATCCTCCAGAGAAGGAAATGGCAATCCACTCTAGTATTCTTGCCTGGGAAATCCCATGGACAGAGGAGCCTGGCCAACTACAGTCCATGGGGTCACAAGAGTCAGAAACGACTTAGCGACCAAACCACCATCACCACCACAAATCTCTCTAGAGATGCAAATGTAATCCTCAATTTTGAACATTTTAGTCCCGCAAATAAGAACCTTATACACACCCTTGTCTAAGGGCTCACCTTTAATTTTCTTTTTAACCTCTGTAAACCTCCTTGGGTCATATCAGGGAGCTGCAGCTTCTTATATCTCATGTTTTCTTCTTTCTTGGCTTATTTTTAGATTTTGCTGGGTTACCTCAGATGTAATTTTTTCTTCCTGGCTGTGTGATTACTAAACATACTGAATTCTTACATAGTAGCAAGCTCCTTTCTCTAGCCCTCACACTTGAAATTTGGCTGAGTGTAGAAAGCTAACTTCCAAATAGTTTCCCGGAGGACCTTGGAGACACTGCTCCATTGCTGTCTGGAGCTCCCTGATGCTAGTGTGAGTCTGCAGTTGGGCTGCGGTTCCTTGACAATTGCCACAGGCAGGTGGGCTTTGCTGCAGGGTGGAGGTCTTACGAGTTATCCACTCCTGCGTGGCTCTGCCTCTTTTTTGAGCTCCTGTGGAAGTACAGATCTATCTCCAACTTGATGCTGCATTTGCTAGCCCCCATCTTGTTCGCCAGTAGCCGCTCCAGACATACTCCCTCCTCTGAAACACAGAAGCGGCCTTATTAGCCATTCTATTTAGAGAAGGAAAGAGAGCAAGCCCCACCACCCCAGCTGTCCCAAATGCAGTTCTTTAACATCCCAGACTAACTTGTCAATTTCAAATTAGAATCACCTAAGGGACTCCTCCCTTGTGTCTGAGTTTGGGCTTTTGTTGCCTGGAGGGTAACTCCTCCACTTACCACTTGCCTTTTCTTTTCTATTGATTAGAACCCTTCAAACTGTTGAAGACCCTTAGTCTTATTTTCTTGCTTTTCATTGCTGTAATGGTTTGAATTTTAAAAAGAACCTTTTTATCATCTCAGTGGGACCTCTGGGGACAGAGAGGGTCGATGTGTGCAGAAATGCAAGACAGGTGTTAGCTGAAACATACGGAAGAGTGTGTACATACATGCACACACATACAGAGAGGTATTGGAATAATAGTTTTGTGGTTGAAACTTCACAGTGGGTATTCAGTAGTAGGAAAATGCTTATTTATTTACGTAAAATCTAAAAATAAATGCTTTTTTATTTAAGTAAATTTTAAAAGTAAATGATTATTTAAATAAATTTAAAAAATAAATGCTTGTTTATTTTTATTATTTTTTTTTTTACAGTGAGCATGATTTCCTTTTGTAATGATAAAGAAAGTGAGGTGTGTGTGTGTTAAAGAAGGAAATGATCGTTCTGTCATATACAGATAGAGAGCAAGGGTATAAACCTACACAGGAATGGTGGTTTTCAGCCGGTGTGGCACTGTCCTTTTCCTCCCCTACAGTGTGGTGAAAGCTGATTGCGTGCGTCCTCAGTCGCTCAGTCATGTTCGAGTCTGCAGCCGTTAAGGACTGTAGCCCACCAGGCTCCTCTGTGCATTGAATTTTCCAGGCAAGAATACTGGAGTGGATTGTTATTTCCTCCTCCCGCCGATCTCCCCAGACCACGGACGAAACCTGCGTCTCCTGCGTCTCATGCGTCCTGTGCGTCTGGTGGGTCTCCTGCTTTGCAGGCAAATATTTTACCGCTGAGCCATCAGAGAAGCCCTCTCTAGCTGATTAGTCATGTTAACTTTACATCAGTCCCTCAGCAGAATCAAATAAGAATATGAAATATTTACCCTGCCCAATGCTCGGCAATGCAGCCTAAAGGGGCTGCTCCAGATGCGAGTGGACCTCAGGAGGAAAGAGCTGCAAAGCAGCAAGGTCCAGCCTGCTTTGTACTAGAGGGTCCCCCAAGAGACCGGGTAAGTTCTGGGCCTCTTTCCAGGTGTTCTAATTTCTGAGACTATAAATGTCATGTTACCCATTTAATAGGATTCCAAAAGGGCTTCTTGGCAGAAAAATATGGGAACTACTGTGGCAGATCAACTACAAAGACAAACCAGTTTATTGGTTCAGGCTTCAGAAGAAACACTAGATGAAGCTAAAATTTGCTGTAAGAAAAATGTGATAAATCTAGTATTACTTAAAAGCTTCTAAAGCAGTGGCAAGTAATGATAATAAGTTGCATACCTCTTCCACATGCACAACTTCTGCCCTGCGACTTCAAAGTAGGCTCTTGGAGTCCAGGGAGAGATGCAGTGCTCTGCTCAGGAGATATTTATGGGGCTGTTATGGCGCCTAGGATGTTCCTATTATACTCACCATTCGAACCACAGAAAAGGACAGACTCGAGACGTTTTAAAGTGGGATGTGCTTTTCCCTGTAACACAGATGACTGGGTTTACACTGTTGTCTTTCAGTTTTGAACTCAGCATTAATTCTACTTTCAGGATGCTTCACCCACGTTTAATACAGAGAGATGGAAGTAGAAAGGGCCTTTGAGCAGCCTTAAGTGGAGTAGCAAGCTGGTAAATATATGATTCATTTCCTAAATGTCACCAGACCAAGAATAACATGTGGAACGTTCACAGCGGACCTTAGCAGGATAAATGAAATTGGATGGTAACCTGGTGTGGAGCAGAGAGGGCCCTCCCTTCTGTGCATCAGGTCTGGGGATTCCTCACAGCCACACTGTCTGACAAAAGGTCAGGGAGAGGATGTGCTGCTGCGGGGAGCCATGTACAAAATGCCCAGAGGTGGTGGGTGAAGGAGAAAGTGGCAACGTTGTCGTGGTGCGGGGAGCGCTGCCCAGCGTGTGACCACAGCAGGCCCTTCTCACTCTGCTCTAGCCTGCGATATTGCAGGGAAAATCCGTAAGGAACACAAGTTTGATCACTGAAAAGGTTGAGTAAATCCAGATCAGGATATTTTAAGAACGCTTCTGGGGAGCTTCTAAGTTTACAAAGAGATAAGGCTTCAAGATAAGTCTTGTGTTTTCCCAAGAGTATTGGTGCTTCTGCCTTAAATTCTAAGAGTAGTCAGTGATTTCAGACATTAAAAAGAGAGACACTTGGGGTGGAAGTAATGAACGCTGAGGTGGTTTGATATTTATCAGGCAGGGAGACTACAGACAGCAGCTACGTCTAAAAATATAGGTGGATAATTTTTGGAGACTGTACATGTAGGGCAAACTCTTCCACTGTGTCACTATTTCAAAACCTTAATGCTATTTTGATATGATTCTCCTGGAAGCTGCTTCACACAAATAACAATAATAACATGTATTCTTTGTATTCTTTTTTGATAATTATCCAAGTCTTAGATTCTAAGGCAAAGCGTCTCAAACTTTAATGACCATAAGACAACTAGGGATCTTGTTAAAATGTACATTGCTTTTTGAAAATTGAGGTATAATTGATTTACTGATATTGGTTTCAGGTAGTGATTCACAAATTTTAAAGATATACTGCATTTAAAGTTATTATAAAATATTGGCTATATTCCCTATGCTGTATAATATCTCCTTGTAACTTATTTATTTTATACATAGTTGTTTGTACCTTTTAACCTTCTACCCTATCTTGCCCCTCCTCCTTCCCCTCTTCCCACTGGTAACCATTAGTTTGTTACCTGGGAATTTGTTTTGTTGTTTTCATTCATTTGTTTTATTTTCTTAGATTCCACATATAAGTGATAGCATACACTGTTTGTCTTCCTCTGACTCCACTAAGCATAATACCCTCTCGATCCATCCATGTTGTTGCAAATGGAAAATTTCATTCTTTTTTTAATGTCTGAGTAGTATTCCATTGTATATATACCACCTCTTCTTTATCCATTCATTTGCTGGTAGACATTTAGGTTGTTTCCTTCTCTTGGCTACTGTCAATAATGCTGCTGTGAACATTGGGATACTTGTATCTTTTTGAATTAATGTTTTCACTTTCTTGAGATATATACCCAGCTGAGGAATTGTTGAGTCATATGGTAGTACTATGTTTAGTTTCTTGAGTCACCTCCGTATGGTTTTCCATAGTTAACCAATTTACATTCCCACCAGCAGTGTGTGAGGGATCCCTTTTCTCTACATCCTTGTCAATATTTGTTGTTTGTACACTTTTTGATGGTAGCCATTCTGACAGGTATGAGGTGATATCTCCTTTTGATTTGCATTTCTCTGATGATTAGCAGTGTTGATCATCTTTTCATGTGCTTGTTGGCCATCTGTATGTCTTTGGAGAACTGTTTATTCAGGTCTTCTGCCCATTTTTTAATTGTTTTCTTTTAGATAAAACATAGATTCTAACTCATTAAGTCTGGGGTGGAGTCATACCTACTGCAGTTGTAACAAGTTCCCAGGTGACGCCAATACTGCTGGTGAAAGGACTACCCTTGGAGTAGTGACCATGTAAGACAATGCAAATTACCCTATTTCAGCAGCCAGTCAGTCCTAGGTAAGCAAAGACATACATATGTCTAGTTTAAATATGCAAACTCAAAAAATGCATTACTAATTTTGATCTACTGAGTCAGAAGGCATTTGTGGCAGAATTTGACTACTTTTATCCTCCCTCCCACAACTTTGCAACCATACCAAAGCCAGATATAGTGCTAGAAACACCCATGTTTCCTCAATTACCCAGTTCAAGTCTAGCACCCATGACTTTAATGAAATCTTATCACAAAGAAGTAAGTTTCCTATGTTCTTTCCCCACACCAAATTTAACTCAAGTAATTAGGAAAGTATTTCCACCTCAATGAGTTTGGTAATATATTTTGTGTATCAGGTGAGAGAAAAAAATGAGAGTAATGCTGGCTTTAAGACTGGTCTGTATATGTACATGTTTGTGGAAGACTTTACTTTCTTTTCTTTTGTTATATAATTAACCTTTTGATTATTTAGTATTTTATTTTCTATAAGTCCAGGTGTTAAGCCATTTCATTCTTACAGATGCTAAAAATCGTGGGCCATTTCTTATAAACTCATACTGCTACTATCATACCTAACAAAAAATAATCAGTATTTCTGTGGTATCATCCAAAACTCAGACAGTGTTCAAATTTCCACAGTTATTTCAGAAACTCTGTTATAGGTGGTTATTTAAAGTCTACATGTTATTTGGTTGTTATATATCTCAGGTATCTTTTAATACCTCCTTCTTTCTCCTTTTTTCTTCAAGCCATTGACTTGTTAAAGAAATCAGATCCATTGTCCAGTAGTCTAATCTGTTAGATTTGGAATAAAGGCACCTACCTACTTAAGAGAATGCCTTTGAATCACATAGACCCTGATTTCCTATTGATGGAAAAACAGGGGTACAAAGACTTTGACTGATGTACCTTTAAAGATCTGAAACCAAATCCCCATCTCCTAATTTCTTATCTATTTTCCTAATTTCTTATCTAGTTATTTTTCTACTAGATATTCTTGACTCTGTGTTAAAGTATATGTATGGTGAGATATTGTAAATATTTGTGGTTTAAAAATGTGGTCTTCTACTTTGCACGTCATTTGCTTAAGAAACTTGACTAAAGTCTTATGAGATAAGGTCAGGTCTTATTCACCATATTTGTTAAGTGGGGCAGAACCTGGTGTCATTTAATGCTCAAGAATGATGTCTGTTAAATAAGTGAATGAATGAATGAGGATGTGTTGTGTTTCACCAAAGTGTAATGAAGCCTTGAGTTTGAGTAGCACCTTATCCTCTACAAATCTCTAGTGGCTCTCATTTATTTATGCAACAACCACATAAGACAAATATTGCAACCCGCATTTAACAGATAGAGAGATGGACAGCATCTTTTTATATGTTAGATATAAATAAAAGTGAAACTGGGTTCCAGATTTTGACAAAATAAAAACTTTTATTTTGTCAGCCACCTCTTTATACAATGTCACCCACTCTGATAGGGCAAATACACAGAATACTTTACAACTTGCAAAGCCTCTTAACCTCCTTGGTCTCTTCAGCAAGCATCCAAAATAGAAGCAATTATCATAAGATTGTAGATGAGGTAACTAAGCCTAAGCCACATGACTACTAAAGAGAAAAGCCTAACTGGATCCCAGATTTTCTGACATTAAATACAGTTTGTTTCTACTTCACAGCAGATTACACCCCTCCCCTGTCTGTCCACTGCCTTATTTCACTGTCAGACACAAGTCTGTCATTTTCTGTAGCTCCCTGAGTACATTACTATTCATACCTTTCTGGGTGGCCAAGATATGCTATGGACTTGTTCATTTATCATGTCTTTCTCCTAATTATCATTCTAACCAGTTTCCTATCATTGCCCTATTACCTCCCTCAATACAGAAGCAGAGTTTTCTCATTTATGTGCCTAGTTCTATCCTCTTAAATAGATGAGGCCCAACAGCTGACTGACCAGACACCGAACTGGTCAGTTTTCAGATGCCCCTTATTTCTAACGGGAATCCAGAAATGAATGAACTAGAGTGTTTTGCTGTTTGTTTGGTGTAAATTATTGTGCATCTAAGGTGAGTAGCTGCTTGAGGAACTGATATAAAATAATTAATATTCCCAAAACAAAATAAAGGGGGAAAGCATCATTAACAAATAGTTTTCTTTTGTTATATAATTAACCTTTTGACCATATAGATGTTAGTAAGGTGGTAAAAACCTGGCCGTTTGGAGAATACATCCATCACTTTGGGCATCTACTTACACACACACACACACACACACACACACACACACACACACCCCTTCCTTTTATTTTTCCTTACAGTGAAACAAACTGCTCACCAACCATTCAAGGTTATTTTTTTCAGGGCTCATTTTTAAGAGATTCTGTTTAAGGGGTTTGGAAACATGTACTTCTTCAATTTGATCTTGAACTCAGGTCTCAGTAATATGAGAATATAGGATTTGGGGCATCTACTCCCACTACACCTTTAGAAAATTACTTTGAAACATTTGGAAATTTTGCCTCGGTGGGAGGATGGGGGTGGGTGGGAGCAGTTTTATTATGCACGTCCTTTTATGGGTTGTGGCCAGATATTTTCAATGTGCTATTATCCTAGTTTTATGGAGTTCTTGGACCCTGTTGGTATAAACATCTGGGAATAAGTGGTTGAGTGCAAGCTGTATGCTATTGTGCCTGGGAAGAAATACATTTGTGTTACATTTAAATTTTAATGAATTATTCACAAGGGAAATAATAACTTAAGTATACTAACTACACATAAGCCAAAATGAGGGATATTTTTTTAAAAAAGCTTTTCTATTGGATAATATACAAATGTTTCTTTGGGTATTATCTACGTGCATATAGTCAAATCATACAGATTCTTGTCTTCACAAATGGCCAGGTCTCCCTGGAGCTTTGGAGAAGGAGACTAATTAGTGAATGAAGGAAAGATTCTGCCACTTGTGTCCCTTCAGTGGGTAGACTGGGATGGAACCTGAATTTCTTTTTTTTTTTTTTTTTGGAACCTGAATTTCACGGTACTCACCCTTTGAGGGGAGAAAATCAATACGTCTGTGATCAGTTCCTCTTTTGAAAGTCTTCTGATTCTGTTCTTTCTCAGACTTCAGTACTTCAACTACATAACTGACAATATTGTTAGTACTGAGTCCTTTTCTTCCTTTTAGCTTTGCTTCCTCCCTCTCCTCCTCTACCTTTTTCTTTTCTCAAACTCTGTGGAAAGCTCTCATATGTCTCAGCTTTCAGGGACTGAAACCAGAGTCTCCCAGGTCCCTGCTGAGTCCCACATAGTCCACCAGTGTGAGTTCCAGCTCTGCCAACCAGCCTTATTTCTGAGTTGAATGCGAGCAGTGATCCTTTTTCTGGAGGCAGGCTAATCCCTCTGGTCCCAGCTTCACGAACTGCCTGAGGAACAGCATTCTCCATGTTTGCACTTTGCCTGGGATAGGCTGTCTAGAAGCCTGGGAGGATGGGGCTGGAGGAAAGAGCCACTCCTCTCCCGCGTGGCTGCAGCTGTAACTGGGAGCTCTCATCACCTAACGGGTCCCAGGGTAACAGCAGTTCAGATGCTTGCGGCAGAATTGAGTCTGGGCTGTATCCAGTTTTGATTTTGCTCTTCAGATTAAAATTGATTCACGACTGAAGAAAGCAAGGAATGGCAGAGAGGGGAAAAAGAGGGGGCAAGGGGAAAGAAAAGAAAGGAGGGGAACACACGTGCATGTTCAGAACCCTAACAGGATTGGGTGAGAGCCATCAAGTACCTGGTCCGCTGCAATCGTAAAGTCTGCTTTCACCATCAGCAGCGGGGTTTGGCATCTGGAAGTGATTTCAGTCTATGATTACCTTTGGACGGCAACGCTTGTTGGTTCTTTACTAACAAGCAAGCACAGACCCAGAGCAAGCCTTTCATGCTAACAAGCAAACAAGCCATCAGGCTGCAGATTTCAAAACCAGAGGCAGGAGGCAGATGTGAAGTGGGTCAAAATTCTGCGGCTTCTCAGAGAAAAAAAAAAAAGTTGAGAGAGAAAGGGGAAAAAAGTGCCTTTGTCCTCCTTAGCCCCTTCCCAAAGCACATGGAAAAGTCAACAGTTATTTCATAGATCATGTGTCCACCCATGTATTTCTAAACTTTTGGAATGCAACGAACACTGCCTGGGGCAAGCAGTAAAAGACACTTACTCTGCTCAAGTCCAGATTATAACTTTGGTAAGCAGAGTGTCTGTGGTCCATCTTCCGTCTGAGACACTCAGGGCCTTGAACCCAAGCCACAAGATATCAGACCGTATTTTCTTTCTCTGTGTGGATTCACCCAGAGATCACCCATTCAAAATGCAGGCAAAGATTAAAGAGGTGAAATGTGAAAATTCAACTTCTCCCACTCTATAATGTTTTGCTTCCTAAAATTTCTGCAGTAACCTATTTTTGAGATGCTATATATATATATATTTTTTGAAATGCTGTATTTTGATGCCAACTACCAGCATCAGATATCCAAAGACCGTGGTTTTTAGCTTATACCTATTGGTGTCATAAAAACTGTCCATGGGTTTTTAGCATTGACTAGCTTTTGTTAAATTTTAAAGGAGCCAAGCCAGGCTTTAAGAGCAGAAAGTCTGAAACAAAATCCATTAGATTAAAGAATAGCAGTGGAATAATAATGGTGATAAGCCCCAGGATTGCTTTAGTACACATCGTGTGCCAGGCACGGTGCTTGGTCTTTATGTGTGTTTGTGTATGCTGTGCTCAGCTGTGTCTGACTCTTTGAGACCGATGGACTGTAGCCTGCCAAGCTCCTCTGTCCATGAGATTTTCCAGGCAAGAATATTGGGATGAGTTGCCATTTCCTCCTCCAGATCTCCGACCCAGGAATCAAACCTGCATCTCCTGCATTGGCAAGCGGAGCCACCTGGGAAGCCCCTTTATTTGTATAATTATTTTCATTTAATCCCACCCCAAACCCAGTGGCATGAATTCAGTTATTACCCCTCCATCCCTAGATGAGGAAATGGAGCTTCATGGGAGTTTCTTGCCCAGAGTCACACAGCTGGTATAAGGTAGAACCAGAACTCAACCCCAGGGGGGTCACAGGAGACTGTGGAGAAAATACACTGCGTGTATGTTTCAGGCTCACTGTCCTCAACAAACTAGTATAATTCAGCTCTCCCCAGGATGTGTATTTGGTTTATGTCCATGGTGCAGGTGTATAACCACATCAGTGCTTGCTTTTGTAGGAAGATGGTTGATACAATTATGTGTACTTTCCAACTCATTAAAAGAGATATACCAGAGTCATGTCCAGAGGCATATGACCATTACATCACTGCCTGTACCCTTGTGGGCCCCGAAATAACAAGGCTGGATTAAAACTTCCAAGGATCCTTGATTTCTGTCATTGAAGCCCTGTGGACTTCCTTCCCCTTGTGTGTGAGATGGATCTGTTTCTAATACATAGGATACAGCACAACTGATGGGCCACCACTACTGAGTTTGAGTCACAAAGACTGGCTCTCTAGCTAGTTGGCTCTGAAGGAAGCCCACTGCCATGCTGTGAGAGGCCCTAAGGAGAGACCCACTTGGCTAGCGAGTGATGTTTCTGGCCAACAGCCAGGAAATTCAGCTTGGAGGTAGATCCTCTCCCAGTTAAGCTTTGAGAACGCTCCAGCCCCAGCTTGACATCTTGACCTTGTGAGACCTGAAATCAGAGGCCCCAGCTAAGCTGCTCCCAGATTCCCAACAATTAGAAACTCAGATAATAACTGTTTGTTGCTTTCGATCACCAAGTTTTGGAATACCTTTCTACATGGATAACTATGTATGCTTACTACAGGTGAAGGGAGGAGAATAAGCCTGCCTCTTGTGAGTAGCCTTTGGGAGAACTAATCGAGAACCTTGGTCCAAGGAACGTGGCACAGAATATTTTCTTCAGGCCATTTCTTGTCACTGGAACACCAGCCCAGCTGGAGCCAGGATGTGGCTTCAGGAGCATTCTACTCTCTTTGTTAATGGGTGGATGGCTCAGCTTATTATATCAGCCTGCTTATTATATCAGGACTGATTTTGCTGATTAGCCCAGGGGAGAGTGAAACTAAACTAAATTTGTAGCTCTTGAAAAAAGAACCAGGTCTAAGGCAGAGGAACAAACTCAAATAGAAGCTTAACAGGCCCTCGTCCTGCCCTCAGGTGGCTCACGGCCCCTCCCACACAGGCGTGGGTCATCCTTGGAGAAGGCCTGCAGCCACTGACCCTTCATGGTGTGGAGACAGTGCAAAACAACAGTCTGCCAACCAAAGAACAACCCAAAGAATTAGATTTTTTATTCAGTCTCTTGAGGTAGCATCCAAGTGGGGAGTTCATTCTTTTCTTTTTTTTTTTTCCATTTATTTTTATTAGTTGGAGGCTAATTACTTTACAGTATTGTAGTGGTTTTTGCCATACATTGACATGAATCAGCCATGGATTTACATGTGTTCCCCATCCCGATCCCCTCTCCCACCTCCCTCTCCATCCCATCCCTCTGGGTCTTCCCAGTGCACCAGCCCTGAGCGCTTGTCTCATGCATCCAGCCTGGGCTGGTGATCTCCCTTCACCTGATAGTATACTTGTTTCAATGCTATTCTCTCAGAACATTCCACCCTCGCCTTCTACCACAGAGTCCAAAAGTCTGTTCTGTACACCTGTGTCTCTTTTTCTGTTTTGCATATAGGGTTATCATTACCATCTTTCTAAATTCCATATATATGTGTTAGTATACTGTATTGGTCTTTATCTTTCTGGCTTAATTCACTCTGTATAATGGGCTCCAGTTTCATCCATCTCATTAGAACTGATTCAAATGAATTCTTTTTAATGGCTGAGTAATATTCCATTGTGTATATGTACCATTGCTTCCTTATCCATTTGTCTGCTGATGGGCATCTAGGTTGCTTCCCTGTCCTGGCTATTATAAACAGTGCTGCGATGAACATTGGGGTGCACGTGTCTCTTTCAGATCTAGTTTCCTCGGTGTGTATGCCCAGGAGTGGGATTGCTGGGTCATATGGCAGTTCTATTTCCAGTTTTTTAAGGAATCTCCACACTGTTCTCCATAGTGGCTGTACTAGTTTGCATTCCCACCAACAGTGTAAGAGGGTTCCCTTTTCTCCACACCTTCGCCAGCATTTATTGCTTGTAGACTTTTGGATAAATAGCCATTCTGAGTGGTGTGTAATGGTACCTCACTGAGGTTTTGATTTGCATTTCTCTGATAATGAGTGATGTTGAGCATCTTTTCATGTGTTTGTTAGCCATCTGTATGTCTTCTTTGGAGAAATGTCTGTTTAGATCTTTGGCCCATTTTTTGATTGGGTCATTTATTTTTCTGGAATTGAGCTGCAGGAGTTGCTTGTATATTTTTGAGATTAATCCTTTGTCTGTTACTTCATTTGCTAATGTTTTCTCCCATTCTGAAGGCTGTCTTTTCACCTTCCTTATAGTTTCCTTTGTTGTGCAGAATTAGGTCCCATTTGTTTATTTTTGCTTTTATTTCCAATATTCTGGGAGGTGGGTCTTTTAAAGGATTCAAATAATTTTACTGTATTTAAAATTCACAACTCCCAACACATTTAAAAAAAATATTATTGAGTGCTATTTTATAGGCAACCTATACTTATCTAGATGACTTGCCCAAGATTTCACAGGTTTTCTTTTTTTAATTTACTGTATTGACATAGAATTGATTTACAATGTGTATTAGTTTCTGGTGATTCAGAAACTAATACACGTTATATATATATATAATAGTTTGGAGGAACAAGATGGTGGAGGAGTAGGTGGACGTGGAGTACATCTCTCTCCACGGATACATCAGGAATACACCTTCAGACACAGAACTGCATGCATAACACCCTCTGAGAGCTGACAGGAGTTCCTGACCAGTGGAAAAGAATGTATAGAACCACAGAAAGCTTGGTAGGATGAAGGAACTAGGGGGGAAAAACAGGACTGTTAGTAGAACTGGACCTGCCTTCGGTGGATGGGGGAACTGAAGCAGGGGTCCGATCCCCACATCAGGGCAATTGTCTGAGTCAGGGGAGGAACATTTAAGGCTGAGAGTGAGACAGCTGATCTGTGGCAGCCTAAATGGGATGAGAATCAGAGTCGCAGCCATGCATACCCCAGACGGGAACATGGGTCTCCTGGAAGGCGCAGCAGCTGGGAGCTGGAGTTTAGGGATTGTGGAGCAATCCCAGGGCGAGGGCTGCTGTTGACTGCAGAGAGACGGATTGAGGGGATGTGAGGGAGGAGACTGTGGTGGGAAATGCTGGTGGAGGAAAGCCAAGCAGCCATGGAAGCAAGGTGATACTGCTGAGTCACATGTAGAGGGTGGAGCCATCACCACAGCCTTTCCCTCCCCACATGTCAGCATCGGCAGCTGAACAATAGAGACACTGGCCCATCAAACGCCTGATGCACTGAACCACAGAGTAGAACGCCACCCAGAGTGCCCCTTTAAGTGACGACATGCAGATCTACAGTGTAGGACCCCAGCCAGGGGGGCCCCTCTATACGCCTGGTGCGCCAAACAGAGAAGGGCCCAGGCAAGGGAGCCTCTAAGTGCCTGAATGGGCGGAGCTACAGAGAAAGACTGGCCAAAGAGGCCTTCTAATCACCAGCTACAAGTGGCTCGAAAAAAGACTCTGACAGGGCCATGACTCCTGCACTGGAGGCAGTCCGTGTCCCTGCACACTTGGCGCCGCCAGGGTCCCTGCAAGCCAAGCAGTTGGCCACCTTCATGTCAACTCTCACTGGGGCAGAGCTGCCACAGGCAAAAATAGTCTTGTGCCTATGTGCCCAGGATCACTTTGGTCATGTCTGACTCTTCACGACCCCGTAGACTGTGGCCGGCCAGGCTTCTCTGTCAGGAAGGGAGGTTCTCTAGGCAAGAATACTGGAGCATATTGGCCAATACTGGTTGCCATACCCTTCTAGAGCATTCTATCTCCTGCTGCCCTAGACACCAACCCCCCTGAGTACCTGGTGCTGCCAGAACCCCTGTGACCCAAGCAGCTGCACCACCTCCGCACCTGGCCCTCACAGGGGCAAACCCAAGCCCTCCAGGGCAGCCTCAGGAGCAAATCCCAGTGGACAAACCACATGCAGAGGTGGAAATAAAACCACAACTGAAACCCAGGGGCAGTGTGGCTAAGGAAGAAGACCCAAAACCTTCCCACCAGCTGTACAAGCTGCGGATTAAATCCACACGATCAACTTGGCAGACTCTGTGTGTATGGAATATATCAAAGGTCATTGAGAGCTCCCACCAAAGAAACCGCACTAGTTCTGACAGCTGTGGACATTGGAGGCAAGAGCACAGAGGAGCAGGACCAGATTAGAATCTGAGTTGCCCCCACAGCAGGTCCAGAGACCAACACGATGCTGGAGGGCATCCTAAGGAGGTGAGGTGGACTGTGACTCCCAGCGAGGGAAAGGACTCTGACAGCTGTGACTCAAGAAAAACATTTATTATTCTTATGGTTTGACTTGTTCTGTAGATCCTTTTGGATTTTTTTTTTTGTCCTTTTCCCCCCTCTCTGTTGTAGTTGTTGATTTTATTGGCACTGTGAAATCTAATTAAGCTTTTGAGCTTTTTTTTTTCTCCTCAGTCACATTTTTTATTGTTGTTATAAATCTCTGCCTCTCAGTTGGACTTTTGCAGTTCTTCGGCATTTTCCTTTTTTTTTTTTTAATTTTCTCTTGTTTTAATTTTTAATTTTTTAAACTTATTGTTATTTTTTATACATTTATTCCTTTGTTTGCTTTTCCTACTGTTCTTTCCTCCTTCTAGTTAGTCTTTAATGTATATAAATCTTCTTTATCTACCTCTGTTTAACTTTGCATATCTATTCTTTCTTTTCTTTCTTTCCTTGCCTCTCAACGTATTTGTTAGTTTTATTTTCATAGCTTTATACCACAATTGGCACCTTGCTTTAGTTTTGTTTTCCAGTTTGTGCTTTAATTAGTTTTGTTCTTAACTGGTAGATATAATTTTTGGTTTCCTTTGTTCGCCAGGCCAATCTGTTGTGCTTTATTTTTGTTGGACTGTTTTTATTTTGCGTATGAGTGTATATGTATATGCGTATATTAAGTCACACTTTTTATTGTTGCTATAAACCTCTGCCTATACATTGGGCTTTTGCAGTTCTGTGGAGTTTTCTTTTTTTCTTTCTTCTTCCTTTTTTTTTTCTTTTCTCTTTTTTATAATTTTAATTTTTTTTTAAGTCTGGCAAGGATTTATTAGGAAGCTTATTAGTCACAGTGAATAAAAAGCCATGAACAGAAGAACTGAGATCTCCAAATTCTGCCATTGGGCTTACAACACTAGTTAGAAGTTGATAAACATTAAGGATGTCCCAAAGAGAAGCATATCAAACTCCCAATCTCACCCTGACCAGGATACCCACAAACACAGAAACAATGCCCATGCTCTCCTCAGACTGCTTACCTGGACAAGAGGGGGAAAAGACCCTCTCAAGCTATAAACCAACATCAGGAGATTCCTGTTCTTCAAGCTATAACGTGGGACACTGGTGCATGACAGACAACTCCAACCTGGGCAATTTGACAAGAATGTTGAAAGATGACAGGGAGAAGGAGCAATCAGGGCCAAGTATTTCTAGCTGGAGACCCTCTTGATGGCTAAGGCAAACACATGCTGAGGCTTCAGAAAGTTTACTGCAGCCCAGGAATAGCTTCCATTTTAAAAAACAAGTCACACAATGATCCTGCCACAAAACAGCAAGACAGTGGGGATCCCCTGGCCGCATACACTGGGAAGGCAGGCATTATCCATGGCTGCCAGATACTGACCAGTCCAAGACCCAATTTCTGTAGGGCCCCAGAGAACCACAATTGTCCCCTGGCACCCATACAACCCTTCCTGGGGATGTGGTGACTTCCACAGGTCAGGTTTCTGCAGCAAGCCCCAGAGACAAAGCTTGAAAGAGGCTGTGGCAGCCAGGTCTCTTTGGAGCTACATCTCTCTTTGTCCTTCCCAGCAGGATGTCATACGTCTTCACTGACAATGCCTCTGTGGGAGTCTTGGCCAGCCCTTAGGAAATAAAGTGTGTCTGTGGGGTAACCTGATGGACTCTGTGGTTGGCTGGGTTGGCTGATGCTTCATAATCACAGATGGTCACCTCATGTCGGCGAAGTTCAGTCCATTCTCCTCTCAGGCCAATATAAAAGACCTTTGTGGTATCGGCTCCAAAGTTTTTTGAACTATGAATTGAGAAAGGATAGACATTTGGAAAACAAGACATTTCTGTAGTATACTCTTCCCCCGTAAGATCTGGGTTCAGACTGAAGGTCTGATCTAGCTCCCTGTCTATATCATCAAAGGACATCTGTGGAATGTTCTTGTACAGTCTCATCTCAGAGGGCTGTGAGTCATCATCTTCTCCCATTATAATGATGCCTTTGAGCTTGACATTGCCTGTAAATGGAATATTAAACAGAAGCTGTTCATCTGCATCATTTTCAACAAACTTGGAGCCGTCTGTCCGCTCCTCTCGCAGCTTGGAGATGAGGAGGCCACTGCCCTCGCAGCTCTCATTGAGGCACTGCAGCCGCTCCAGGTTGATGCGCAGGTACAGGCCGTAGGCTGGGCTGCGCTGCTCTGGCGGCTCCCCCCATTTGGTGGCACAGTGGCACCCGGCCCCGCCGTGACTGTGGCCATGAGACATGGCGATGCCACTGCACACGCGTCCCCTTGGCCCTGCTGCAGCCACTGCCGCTCCCCCCACTCGCATTTTGCTCTGGCCTAATTTCAATTTTTTAAACCTATTACATTTTTTTTCTACATTTATTTCTTTGTTTGCCTTTCCTACTGTTCTTTTCCCCTTGCAGTTAATCTTTAATGGATATAAATCTTCTTCATCTACCTCTGTTTAACTTTGCATATCTATTCTTTCTTTCCATTCCTCTCAACATATGTGTTAGTTTTGTTTTCATTGCTTTATTCCCCAGTTGGCACCTTGCTTTAGTTTTGTTTTCCAGTTTGTGCTTTAGTTAGTTTTGTTCTTAACTGGTTAATATAATTTTTTATTTCTTTTGTTCGCCGCATCAGTTTGTTGTACTTTATTTTTGTTGAACTGTTTTGACTTTGCTCATGGGTGTATATGTATATGTGTGTATGCCATTATTTTAATTATTATTTGCTTGATTTTGTAACTGTCATTTGTCTGAGGTTCATCTTTGGTTTATTGTTTTGGGATATTTGGTTTTTTGGGGGGGTATTTGTTTTAATCTCACTTAATGCCATAACAAACCCCTTGTGGAATCTTTGTTCCTGAGCAGAGGTCAAGCCCTGAGCCTTTGGAGTGGGAGCACTGACTCCAAGACCCTAGACTCCCAGAGAACTAACCCTAGGGAGTATCAAACAGTGAGAACTCACACGAAGGAAACCACCTGAATACAAGGCCTGGCATCACCCAACCACCAGCAGCACCCTGTGCAGGACGCCTCATCTAAACAACAAACAAAACAAAAATACAAACCCAATAAGCAGCAGACAGGATTACACCTCACTCAGTCTTGCCCATCAGAGGAAAACCAAACAAATAAACAAACAACAACAACAAAAACTCAACACAAATCTCACCCTATCCGAAGCTTAAACAAACCGCTGGACCAACCTTAGGAGGGCAGAAACCAAAAGGAAGAAAGAATTCAACCTTGAAGGCTGGGAAAAGAAGACCTCAAACACAATAAGTTTAAAAAAAGAGAAAATACAGAGAAATACTACACAAATGAAGGAACAAACCAGAAACACGGAAATCAAAATAAATGAAGAAGAAATAAGCAAACTACCTGAAAAAGAATTCAGAATAATGATAGTAAAGAGGATCAAAAACCTTGAAAACAAAATGGAGAAAATGCAAGAGTCAATTAACAGAGACCTAGAAGAATTAAAGAATAAACATGCAGTGGCAAACAATACAATTACTGAAATTAAAAATACTCTAGAAGGAATCAATAGCAGAATATCTGAAGCAGAAGAACGAATCCATGAGCTGGAAGATAAAATGGTGGAAATAACTTCTGAAGAACAGAATAAAGTAAAAAGATGAAAAGAACTGAGGATAGTCTCAGAGACTTCGGGGACAATATCAAATGCACCAACATTCGAATTATAGGGGTCGCAGAAGAAGAAGGGAAAAAGAAAGAGTATGAGAAAATTTTTGAAGAGATTATAGTTGAAAATTTCCCCAACATGGAAAAGGAAATGGTCAATCAAGTCCAAGAGGCACAAAGAGTCCCATATAGGATAAACCCAAGGAGAAACATACCAATATACATACTAATCAAACTAACAAAGACTAAACACAAGAAAGAATAATAAAAGCAGCAAGGGAGAAGCAACAAGTAACATACAAGGGAAACCCCATGTGCTTAACAGCTGATCTTTCAGCAGAAACTCTGCAAGCCAGAAGGGAATGGCAGGATATATTTAAAGTACTGAAAGGGAAAAATCTACATCCAAGATTACTGTACCCAACAAGGATCTCATTCAGAATTGATGGAGAAATAAAAAGCTTCTCAGACAAGCAAAAGTTAAGAGAATTGAGTACCACCAAACCACTTTACAACAAATGTTAAAGGGACTTATATAGTCAAGAAGTACAAGAGAAGAAAAAAGATCTACAAAATCAACCCCAAATAATTTTTTTAAAAATGACAATAGGAAAATATAAATCAATAATTACTTTAAATGTAAATGGACTAAATGCTCCAAGGAAAAGAAACAGACTGGCTGAATGGATACAAAAACAAGACCCATATATGTGCAGTCTACAAGAAACTCACTTCAGACCTAAAGACACATATAGACTGAAAGTGAGAGGATGGAAAAATATATTCCATGCAAATGGAAGCAAAAGAAAGGTGGAGTAGCAACCCTCATATCAGACAAAATAGATCTTAAAATAAAGAAGACTACAAGAGATAAGGAAGGACACTATATAATGATCAAGGGATCAGTCCAAAAGGAAGATATAACAATTGTAAATATCTATGCACCCAACATAGTAGCACCTCAGTACATCAGACAAACACTAACAGACATAAAAGAAGAAATTGACGGAAACACAATAATAGTACAAGACTTGAACACCCCACTCACACCAATGGACAGATCATCAAAACAGAAAACTAATAAGGAAACACAAGTCTTTTTTTTTTTTCATTTATTTTTATTAGTTGGAGGCTAATTACTTTACAGTATTATAGTGGTTTTTGCCATACATTGACATGAATCAGCCATGGATTTACATGTGTTCCCCATCCTGATCCCCACTCCCGCTTCCTTCCCCATCCAATCCCTCTGGGTCTTCCCAGTGCACCAGCCCTGAGCACTTGTCTCATGCATCCCACCTGGGCTGGTGATCTGTTTCACCCTTGATAGCATACTTGTTTCAATGCTATTCTCTCAGAATATCCCACCCTCGCCTTCTCCCACAGAATCCAAAAGTCTGTTCTGTACATCTGTGTCTCTTTTTCTGTTTTGCATATAGGGTTATCGTTACCATCTTTCTAAATTCCATATATATGTGTTAGTATACTGTATTGGTCTTTATCTTTCTGGCTTACTTCACTCTGTATAATGGGCTCCAGTGTCATCCATCTCATTAGAAATGATTCAAATGAATTCTTTTTAATGGCTGAGTAATATTCCATTGTGTATATGTACCATTGCTTCCTTATCAATTCGTTTGCTGATGGACATCTAGGTTGCTTCCCTGTCTTGGCTATTATAAACAGTGCTGCGATGAACATTGGGGTGCACGTGTCTCTTTCAGATCTAGTTTCTTCGATGTGTATGTCCAGGAGTGGGATTGCTGGGTCGTATGGCAGTTCTATTTCCAGTTTTTTAAGGAATCTCCACACTGTTCTCCATAGTGGCTGTACTAGTTTGCATTCCCACCAACAGTGTAAGAGGGTTCCCTTTTCTCCACACCCTCTCCAGCATTTATTGCTTCTAGACTTTTAGATAGCAGCCATCCTGACTGACGTGTAATGGTACCTCGTTGTGGTTTTGATTTGCATTTCTCTGATAATGAGTGATGTTGAGCATCTTTTCATGTGTTTGTTAGCCATCTGTATGTCTTCTTTGGAGAAATGTCTGTTTAGATCTTTGGCCCATTTTTTGATTGGGTCATTTATTTTTCTGGAATTGAGCTGGAGGAGTTGCTTGTATATTTTTGAGATTAATCCTTTGTCTGTTGCTTCATTTGTTATTATTTTCTCCCATTCTGAGGGCTGTCTTTTCACCTTGTGTATGATAATAAGGAAACACAAGTCTTAAATGATAAATTAGGTGAGGTGGATCTCACTGATATCTTCAGGACATTCCATCCAAATGCAGAAGAATACACCTTCTCCTCAAGTGTCTCCACATGGAACATTCTCCAGGATAGACCACATCTTGTGTCACAAATCAAGCTTCAGTAAATTTAAGAAAATTGAAATTGTATCAAGCATCTTCTCTGATCACAACACTATAAGACTAGATATCAATTACAAGAAAAAAAAAACTAGGAAACACAAACACATGGAGATTAAACAACATGTTTCTAAATAACCTACAAGTTACTGAAGAAATCAAAAACGGAAATCAAAGAATTTCTAGAAACAAATGACAATGAAAGCACGACAACTCAATACCTATGGGATGCAGCAAAAGCCATTCTGAGAGGGAAGTTTATAGCAATACAATCTTACCTCAAGAAACAAGAAAAACCTAGAATAGACAACCTAACTTTCCACCTAAAACAACTGGAAAAAGAACAAAAAACCTCGAAGTTAGTGGAAGGAAAGAAATCATAAAGATCCAAGCAGAAATAAATGAAAAAGATGTGAAAGAAACAATAGTAAAGATTATTAAAACTAAAAGCTGGTTCTTTGAGAAGATTAAAAAAACGACCAAACTTTAGCCAGACTCATCAAGAAAAAAAGAGAAGAATCAAATCAATAAAATTAGAAATGAAAAAGGAGAGGTTACAACAGACAATGCAGAAATACAAAGGATTATAAAAGACTATTATGAACAACTATATGGCAATAAAATGGATAACTTGGAAGAAATGGACGGATTCTTAGAATAGTTCAATCTTCCAAGACTGAACCAGGAAGAAATAGAAATTATGAACTACCCAATTACAAGCACTGAAATTGAAGCTGTGATCAAAAATCTCCCCAAAAAACAAAAGCCCAGGACCAGATGGCTTCACAGGAGAGTTCTATCAAACATTTAGAGAAGAGCAAATGCCTATCCTTCTGAAACTCTTTCAAAAAATTGCAGAGGAAGGAATACTTCCAAACTCATTCTACGAGGCCACCATCACCCTGATACCAAAACCAGACAAAGACAACACAGAAAAAGAAAACTATAGGCCAGTATCACTGATGAACATAGATGCAAAAATCCTCAACAATATGTTAGCAAAGAGAGTTCAGCAATATATCAAAAAGCTCACACACCATGATCAAATGGGTTTATTCCAGGGATGCAAGGATTCTTCAATATATGGAAATGAATCAATGTAATACACCATATTAGCAAATTGAAAGATAAAAACCATATGATCATCTCAATAGATGTACAAAAAGCCTTCAGCAAGTTTCAGCACCCATTTATGATTAAAACTCTTCAAAAAATGGGTACAGAAGGAACCTACCTCAACATAGTAAAGGCCATATATGATAAGCCTACAGCAAACATTATTCTCAATGGTGAAAAACTGAAAGCATTCCCCATAAGATCAGGAACAAGACAAAGGTGTCCACTTTCACCACTGTTATTCAACATAGTTCTGGAAGTCCTAGCTACAGCAATTAGAGAAGAAAAAGAAATAAAAGGAATCCAGATCAGAAAAGAAGAAATAAAGCTCTCACTGTTTGCAGACGACATGATACTGTACATAGAAAACCCTATAGATAGTATCAGAAAATTACTAGAGCTATTCAGTGAATTTATCAAAATTGCAGGATACAAAATCAATACACAGAAATCACTTGCATTTCTATATACTAACAATGAAAATTCAGAATGAGAAGTTAAGAAATCAATCCCATTCACCAAAGAGAATTGCAACAAAAATAATTAAATGCAACAAATGAATTTAACAGATTTAATGCAACAAAAAGAATTAAATATCTAGGAATAAACTTACCTAAGGAGACAAAAGAACTGTACACATAAAAGACACTGTGAAAGTGTCTTTTACACATCAGTGTAAGACACTGATGAAAGAAATCAAAGATGACATAAAAGATGGAGAGATATTCCATGTTCCTGGGTAGGAAGAATCAATATTGTGAAAATGACTGTACTAAAATTCAATGCTACCCCTATCAAATCACCAATGGCATATTTCACAGAACTAGAACAAAAAACTTCACAATTCACATGGAAACACAAAAGACCCTGAATAGCCAAAGCTGTCTTGAGAAAGAAGAATGGAGCTGGAGGAATCCCCTTCCTGACTTCAGATTACACTACAAAGCTACAGTCATCAAGACAGTATGGTACTGGCACAAAAACAGAAACGTAGACCAATGGAACAAGATAGAAAGCCCAGAAATTAACCCATGCACCTATGGGTACCTTATTTTTGACAAAGGAGGCAAGGATATACATGGGACAAAGACAGCCTCTTCAATAAATGGTACTGGGAAAACTGGACAGCTACATGTCCAGAATGAAATTAGAACACTTCCTAACACCATACACAAAGATAAACTCAAAATAAATTAAAGACTGAAATGTAAGACCAGAAACTATAAAACTCTTAGAGGAAAACAGGCAGAACTCAATGACATAAATGACATAAATCAAGGCAAGATCCTCTGTGATACACCTCCTAGAGTAACAAAAATAAAAACAAAAGTAAACAAGTGGGACTTGATTAAACTTAAAAGCTTTGGCACAGCAAAGGAAACTATAAGCAAGGTGAAAAGACAACCCTCAGAATGGGAGAAAATAATAGCAAATGAAACAACTGACAAAGGATTAATTTCCAAAATATACAAGCAGCTCATGCAACTCAATACCAGAAAAACAAACAACCCAATCAAAAAGTGGGGAAAAGACCTAAACAGACATTTCTCCAAAGACAACATACAGATGGCTAACAAACACATGAAACGATGCTCAACCTCACTCATTATTAGAGAAATGCAAATTAAAACTACAATGAGATATCACTTCACACCAGTCAGAATGGCCATCATTAAAAAGTCTACAGACAATAAATGCTGGAGAGGATGTGGAGAAAAGGGAACAGTCTTGCACTGTTGGTGGGAATGTAAATTGATACAGCCACTATGGAAATGGTATGGAGATTCCTTAAAAAACTAGGAATTAAACCACCTTTTGACCTAGCAATCCCACTCCTAGGCATATACTTTGAGAAAACCAAAATGGAAAAAGACACATGTATCCCATTGTTCATTGCAGTGCTATTTACAATATCTAGAACATGGAAGCAACCTAGATATCCATCAACAGATGAATGGATCAAGAAGTTGTGGTACATATACACAATAAAAAGGAACACATTTGAGTCAATCCTAATGAGGTAAATGAACCTAGAACCTATTATACACAGTGAAGTAAGTCAGAGAGAGAAAGATAAATATTGTATTTTATGGAATCTAGAAAAATGGTACTGAAGAATTTATTTACAGGGCAGCAATAGAGAAACAGATAGAGAGTAGACTTATGGACATGGGGAAAGTGGAGAAGAGGGTGAGCTGTATGGAAACAGTAACATGGAAACTTACATTACCATGTGTAAAATAGGTAGCCAATGGGAATTTGCTGTGTGGCTCAGGAAACTCAAACAGGGGCTCTGTATCAACCTAGAGGGGTGGGATGGGGAGGGAGATGGGAGGGAGTTTCAAAAGGGAGGGGACATACGTATACCTATGGCTGATTCATGTTGAGGTTTAACAGAAAACAACAAAATTCTGTAAAGCAATTATCTTTCAATAAAAAGATAATTAAAAAAAATAGTTTGCATCTGCCTCATCCCAAATTCCCAATCCATCTCTCTCTGTTGGCAACTACGGGTATGTTCTCTGTGCCTGTGAGTCTGTTTCTGTTTTGTAGATAAGTTCATTTGTACCATATTTTAAATTCCACATATGTGATATCACATGGTATTTGTCTTTCTCTGTCTGACTTACTTCACTTAGTATGATAATCTCTAGGTCCATGTTGCTGCAAATGGCATCTGTTGATGGGCATTAAGGTTGCTTCATGTTTTGATTATTGTAAATAGTCCTGCTATGAACATAGGACCGCATGTATCTTTTCAAATTATAGTTTTGTGTGTGTGTGTGTGTGTGTGTGTGTGTGTGTATATATATATATAAAAGTGCAGGAATTGGACTGCTAGATCATATGTCAATTCAAGTTTTAGTTTTTTGAGGAACCTGCATACTGTTTTCCATAGTGGCTGCAGGAGTCTTTTTAATGCACAGCAAAACACCTTCAGAATCACCTCTCTCAGTTTCAGCCATTCTCAAATTCCTCCTCACTACTGGCAGCTGCTCCTCTTCATTCCCTCTCAACTCCCAATTTAGGAATTTTTTTTTACATTAAAAAAAAAAAGTAAAAGCAAACAAACAAAAAAAAAACCCACCAGAATTTTTTAAATTAATTTATTTATTTACTTTTGGCTGCCCTGGGTCTTCACTGCTGCTTCCGAGCTTTCTCTAGTTGCGGCCCGTGGGAGCTCCTCTCTAGTTGTGGTGTGCAGGCTTCTCATTGTTTTGGCTTCTCTTGTTGCAGAGCACAGGCTCTAGAGTGCGTGGGCTCAGTAGTTGCAGCTCCCAGGCTCCAGAGTGCAGACTTAGTAGTTGTGGCACAGGATGTCAGCTGCCTCATGGCATGTGAGATCTTCCAGGACCAGGGAATGAACCTATGTCCCCAGCATTGGCAGTGGGTTCACCACTGGACCACCAAAGGAGGTCCTTAGGACTTTTTAAAACTAGCTTTTTACCGCGCCGCTCCCCTTCATTCTTGTTTCTTTCTGATGGACATCTTCTTGTCCACAAGTCACGTGCTGGCAGGCGGGTAGGGCCACACTGCCTGTGGCTTTTTCTGTTTGGCTTCCACCACAATCCAAATTTGGCTTAATTTGAGACAGGGTTAGATCTGACCACAAGGGGGCTCCCTTCTGGCCTGGCAGAGCGGAGTCCTGCATCTCACCTGCTTCTGCTTCTCCGCTGGCCTCGCCCACTGCACCTCGGCCCGGCTCTGCCAACATTTCGCTCTGTGCCTCCTGCTGCAGCTTCACACCCAGCTCCCCACGCTGACTCTGAGATGGAAGAGAAAGGACTGTGCCCAGTGGACAAGCCAGGATTTTCTTCAGGAGGCAGAGTGCAGGAAGGGAAAGAGGCAGAGAATATACACAGGATAAGAAAGCTTGTCCCTGTTACATGTGAAATTGCAAACTCTGATAAATGCCGTGAAGGAAAAGAGCATAGATTCTTGCTCAGTGCCTGCCAACACCAAGACGATGATTGCAAAGCCTGTGTCCTTGAGCCCTGAAGCGGCACGGCCTCTGTGGAAGGGGTCCTGTGGGCCTGGGCTGAAGGACGCATGGGGTCTGCTGCACCCGAGTCAGCTCTGCTCCGGTGACACGGCGAACCTGGCGAGGGCCGCCCGTGAGCCTTCGCTCTGCGGAGCGTGTGGCTCTGCTCTGTTTTAAGAAGGAAACCAGGAATGAGCTGATGGGTTTGTTCTGGCAGCAGGATGCGGAGCTCGCTTGGGAAAGGAAGACCAAGGTTTATTATGATTGGGTGAAGCCCTTAATTGCCACTTTGGATGAAGCTTCGTTTTAAAAATTCATATTCTGTAGCCAGTGGGCCTCTCCTCTTACAGAAGTACTGCGGCTAATTAATGGCTGGGCATCTTGTAAGAGGCGGCTATTTATTTTTAGTAAAAACTTCTTGGAATTTTTCTGACTTCTGCCCCCTTCCAGTGCCCTTGGCTGCTAGAGGATGTTACCAGGCTTGAGTAGGGCTGAACTTTGCTCACCGCCAGTGAGCCTTTTCCAGGGATTCTTCTCTTTGGGGGAGGGAATGAGCATGGCTCTGGCTCCTCTCCGGCTGCCCCCAGCTGGTGGCCCAGCTGCTGAGGCAAGAGCCAGAACCGAGTGCTAGGCCCCCCGGTTCCCCTCCGGAGATGGTGAGATTTTTCCTTCCCCGGCTTAGATGCCAAGAAGGGCGTAGAGAAGCCCATCAGCCCAGTGACGAGGGGCTGAGAAGACAGGCAAGGCTCTGAGGTATACAGATATCCCTGGCTGTCTCGCCGTTGTCCATCCGGGTTCGCTCCTTACCGCCCTCTTCCAACTCAGGGCCTGACAAGGCTCACCTGTGTGGACCCACCACAGCTCCCCTGCCCCCTGGCTTTCTGCCTTCCCTGGGGTTGGCGGGTGTGGGACAGGAGATGGGGTGGGTGTGTCCTTCCCTGGACGGTGCCATGGGGCTACAGCTCTCGTCAGGAGAGCCCCTTCACACAGCTTGCTCCGTTCATATTCCAGAAGCCAGGTTCACCTCTTCCCTTCAGAGCAGGGGCAGTAACGGAGCCCCACCATGGCTAGCCCATTGCTGCCCACACTTTGGCCAAGAGCTTGCTTATTCAACCCGCCATCAACCTTCTTTGAGTCTACCCTCTGTTTCCTGCAAGAACGTGGACTGATAACCAGATCTTCCAGAATTGCCCTTCCTGGGAAGCAGTGAGAGAGTCGGCCAGGACTGGGGCCTAAGCTGCTGCGTGCAGACAAGGCCTTGTGCAGGCCTGTGATGTTGCCCTCCTTCCCTTTCAGCCTTTCTCTCGTGATGCAGAGGGGGCCCCTGGAGGACTTGGGCCTCCCGAGAAAAAGGCTGAAGGGAAAGGAGGGCAACATCACAGGCCTGCACAAGGCCTTTTCTTCTTCCATCCTCTTGGATGGCTCTCTGTCACTTGTCTAGCTTCTGGCAAGTTAGGAGATGATAGCAAAAACATATGGATTCTCAAAGAACTGGCCTGTGTGTTTAAACCATGTTCAAATGTAGGTTTATTCCAGGCCTGAAGGGTTCGGGCTCACTGGAAGGTTTTGGATTTCAAGGCAGAAGGCTCTGGAGGGTAACATGAGTAGATGGAACCACTCTTAGCAAGGAGAAGGTTTTTCCTTTGGCATTGCACACCCTTGCTTGCCTGCAGGAGTAGATTTTGGTGTCCTTTCCCTCTGATAACTAGCCATTGTCGTGTGAGGCTGTCACAGAGGTCACACATCTTCCAAGATGTAAAACTCTGTTTCCTGCTTTTCTCTCATGTTCTGGGCTGGGCTTAGTCACTTAGTCGTGTCCAGCTCTTTGCGACTCCATGGACTGTAGCCCACCAGGCTCCTCTGTCCGTGGGGATTCTCCAGGCAAGAATATTGGAGTGCGTTGCCATGCCCTCCCTCCTCCAGGGAATCTTCCCAACCTAGGTATTGAACCCAGGTCTCCTGCATTGTAGGCAGATCCTTTTTAAGGGCCTTTGAACCTTTCTGTGTGAAGTAAATCCTTGCCTTCTTAGTTCAATAAAGACAACTTTAAGATGTTGTAGGAATGAACTTTTCAGCCAGCCCAATACTTCAAAGAATCATGTACAAAGGCCCTGAGGTGAGGCTAGAAGGTCAGGGGTAAAATAAATAGAAACAGATGCATTTAAAATTACTGGTTTCACAAACTCTTCCAGAAAATAGAAGAGGAATAAATATTTCCAACCCATTTTATTAAGTCAGTATTACCCTGATCCCTGAACTAGATAAGAACACTACAAGAAAACTACTGAACCAAAACCCTCATAAACATATGTGTAAAATCCTTAACAAAATGCTGGTAAATCAAATTCAGTAGTATATAAAAATAATAAATCAGGACTGTCAATGAAGGGAGATTTATCAAAGAAGTACAAGATTACTTCAACATCTGAAAATCCATCAGTGTAATTCACCATATCAGTAAGCTCAAAAAGAAAAATCATATTATTATATGAAACAATGCAGAGGGGGAAAACATTTTATGAAGTCCAAAATCTATTCATAATGGAAACTTTATATAGGCTTGCAATGGAAGGAAATATACAGGTGGCACAGTGGTAAAGAATCCACCTGCCAATGCAGGAGACATGGCTTCAATCCCTGGGTCAAGAAGATTCCCCTGGAGAAGGAAATGGCAACCCACTCCAGTGTTCTTGCTGGGATAATCCCATGGACAAGAGGAGCCTGGCGGGTTACAGTTCATGGGGTTGCAAAGGGTTGGACACGGCTGAGTGACTGAGCACATCCAAACCTGAAATAGGGAATCAACAAAAGGCTGTAGTTAATGCAATACGTCATGGTGAAATTCTGAATGTTTTACCTCAAAGGCTGGGAACAAAGTGGAGATGTCTGCTCTCATCACTTCTAGTCAAGGTCGTCCTGGTGGTTCTAGCCAGCAGTAAGGGAAGAAAAATAAATAAGAGAGTCGTATATCTTGGAAAGGAAAAAGGAAAACTATCTTTATTAGCAAATAACATAATTATCTACATAAAAAGTCCCAAGAAATCATAACAATTACTGAACTGCTATGTGAATTTAGTGAGTTGAGACAACGCAAAGTCAATATAAAAGGTGAATTATATTTTTCCATATTATCAATGAGCAATTGGAAACTGAAGCAAAAAATACAATTTCTGATAGCATGAAAATGAAATACTCAAAGACAAATTTAACAAACTATTTATAATACCTGTTCATTGCTGAGAAAAATCAGAGAAGATCTGTAGAAATAGATTTATACACTGTGCTTTTGGATTGGAATTCTCAATATTGTTTAAGATATCAGTTCTTCCTCAAATTGATCAACAGATTGAACAAGTCCCAGTGAAAATTCCAGGAAGCTGGTCTTTTTTAGAAATTGAAAAACAGACTCTAACATTTATATGGAAATGCAAAACAACCTAGAATAGCCAAAATAATTTTGAAAAAGAGGAACAAAGATGTGGTGTTCATAATATCTGATTTTAAGACTTAATATCAAATTATGGTAATAAAGGCAGTATGTATGGTATTGGTATAAAAAGGGACATGTATATCAATAGAAAGTTAGAAATATTTGGTTGGCCAAAAGTTCATTCAGGATTTTCTGTAAGATATTATGGGAGAGCCAGAATGAATTTTTTGGCCAACTGCTAGAGCCACACATGTATGCATGCCAAGTCACTCAGTCGTGTCCGATTCTCTGTGACCCCATGGACTGTAGCCTACCAGGCTCCTCTGTTCATGAGATTCTCCAGGCAAGACTACTGGAGTGAGTTTCCATGCCCTCCTCCAGGGGATCTTCCCGACCCAGGGATCGAACCCAAGTCTCTTACATCTCCTGCATTGGCAGGAGGGTTCTTTACCACTGGCACCACCTGGGAAGCCCATAGTATAGTCAACTGGATTTTGACAAAAATACTAAGGTAACTGGGTGAAAAAAAAGACTTTTTAGAAAATTGTGCTGGACAGTTGAAAAAATTGGACATCCACATGTAAAAACCGCAAATTTCAACCCTTACCTTGCAGCATGTATAAAAGTCAGCTTGAAAAGCATCATCCCACAGAGTGGACAGGCTGACACAGAGAAGAGAGTAGGGGCCTTAGGGTATCCCCAGTCCTGGATCTGTCACTCACTAATCTTAGCTTTGAGCAAATACTTTAAACCTCCTGAGTCTTGGTTTCCTTTCTGTAACATAGGGACATAATACCTGCCTTGAGAGGTGTCTGTAAATATTAAATGGGACCTATATTAATATGTCAAGAATCCAGCATGTAGAATTTTTCAACCAGCAGTTGTTGTTATCATCATCATTATTAATTATTATTGTTGTTCAGTCACTCAGTTGTGTCTTTGTGACCCCATGGACTGCAACACACCAGGCTTTCCTGTCCTTTACCATCTCCCAGAGCTCGCTCAAACTCATATCCATTGAGTTGGTGATGCCATCCAACTATCTTGTCCTCTGTCTTCCCCTTCTCCTCCTGCCTATCTTTCCCAGCATCAGGGTCTTTTCTAAAGAGTCAGTTCTTTGCATCAGGTGGCCAAAGTATTGAAGCTTCAGCTTTAGTATCAATCCTTCCAGTGAATATTCTGGATTGATTTCTTTTAGGTTTGACTGGTTTATTTCCTTGCAGTCCAAGGGACTCTCAAGAGTCTTCTCCAGCAACACAGTTCGAAAACCAATTCTTCAGTGCTCAGCCGTCTTTATGGTCCAACTCTCACATCCATACATGACTACTGGAAAAATCATAGCTTTGACTAGATAGACCTTTGTTGGCAAAGTAAATGTCTCTGTTTTTTAATATGCTGTCTAGATTTGTCATAACTTTTCTTCCAAGGAGCAAACATCTTCTAATTTCATGGCTACAGTCATCATCCACAGTGATTTTGGAGCCCAAGAAAATAAAATCTTTCACTGTTTCCATTGTTTCTGCATCTATAAATCATGAAGTGAAGGGACAAAATGCCACAATCTTAGTTTTTTGAATGTTGAGTTTTAAGACAGCTTTTTCAGTCTCTTCTTTCACTTTCATCAAGAAGCTCTTTAGTTCCTCTTTGCTTTCTGCCGTAAGAGTGGTGTCATCTACATATCTGAGGTTATTGATATTTCTCCCAGCAGTCTTGAATTCCAACTTGTGATTCATGTAGCCTGTCATGTAGCATGATGTACTCTGTGTGTAAATTAAATAGGGTGACAGTATACAGCCTTGACACACTCCTTTCCTAGTTTTGAACCTGCCTGTTGTTCCATGATAGGTTCTAACTGTTGCTTCTTGACCTTTATACAGGTTTCTCAGGAGGTAGGTAAGGTGATCTGGTATTCCAATCTCTTGAAGAATTTTCTATAGTTTGTTGTGATCCACACAGTCAAAGGCTTTAGTGTAGTCAAGGACTCAGAAGTAGATGTTTTTCTGGAATTCTTTTGCTTTTTCTGTGATCCAATGGATGTTGGCTATTTGATCTTTGGTTCCTCTGCCTTTTCTAAATCCAGCTTGTATGTCTGGATGTTCTCAGTTCACGTACCGGTGAAGCCTAGGTTGGAGAATTTTGAGCATGCAAGCAAGTGAAATGAGCACAATTGTGTGGTAGTTTGAACATTCTTTGGCATTGCCTCTTTTGGGGATTGGAATGAAAACTGACCTTTTCCATTCTTGTGGCCACTGCTGTTTTCCAAATTTGCTGGCATATTGAGTGTAGCACTTTCACAAAATCATTTTTTAAGATTTGAAATAACTCAGCTGGAATTCCATCACCTCTACTAGCATTGTTTGTAGTGATGCTTCCTAAGGCCCATTTGACTTCACACTCCAGGATGTCTGGCTTTAAGTGAGTGATCACACCATCATGGTTATCTGAGTAATGAAGATCTTTTTGTATAGTTCTTCTGTGTATTCTTGCCACCTCCTCTTAATATCTTCTGCTCTTTTAGGTCCATACCATTTCTGTTCTTTGTTATACCTATCATTGCATGAAATGTTCCCTTGGTATCTCTAATTTTCTTGAAGAGATCTCTAGTCTTTCCCAATCTGTTGTTTTCCTCTCTTTCTTTGCGTTGATCACTGAGGAAGGCTTTCTTATCTCTCCTTGCTATTCTGTAGAACTCTGCATTCAAATGGGAGTATCTTTCCTTTTCTCTTTTGCCTTTAGCTTCTCTTCATTTCTCAGCTATTTGTACGGCCTTCTCAGACAACCATTTTGCCTTTTTGCGTTTCTTTTTCTTGTGGATGGTCTTGATCACCGCCTCCAGTACAATGTCATGAACCTCTGTCCATAGTTCTTTAGGCACTCTGTCTATCAGATCTAATCCCTTGAATCTATTTGTCACTTCCACTGTATAAGGGATTTGATTTAGGTCATACATGAATGGCCCAGTGGTTTTCCTTACTTTCTTCAATTTAAGTTTGAATTGTGCAATAAGGAGTTCATGATCTGAGCCACAGTCAGCTCCCGGTCTTGTCTTTGCTGACTGTATAGAACTTCTCCATCTTCAGCTACAAAGAGTATAATCAGTCTGATTTCAGTATTGACCATCTGGTGATGTCCATGTGTAGCCTAATTATTTAATTAGACTTGATTAGAAGTGCTCTAAAAAATCAGAATGTGTGGTTAGGCAAGGAAGAGGTCAACCTGAAGTTGATATGGCTATTTCATTTTATTTATAACTAAGCATTGTTCTATGGTCCTTTAAGGTAAATTATATATAAACAAAAGGATAAAAATAATCAAAGAAACCTATGACAAGGAAATGGGCAGAAAATTAAAATATTAATACCAAGAAATGCATATTCTGAAGATCTTGATAGTTGCTATGGATGAGTCACATAGTTTGGCTTTGATAATTCAATATAAAGAGGAAGATACACTGAGTTTCAAGATTCATTCTTTCCACCAGCTACATACAAGCTAGGTGGTGAGGAAAATGCGTATCCTATGATCTTGGTATGTTGCTAGAGATGAGTCACTAATTTGGCTTTGAAAATTTTTAATAATTTAATGTAAAAAGGAAGATATGCTTAGTGTCAATGTTCAGACTTTCCACTAACTACCAGCAAGCTAGGTCATGAGGAGAAATACATATTTTCCTTACACCCCAGAGACCTCAAACAGAGGAAGTACAGTCGTGAAGTGGATGGTTTCCCAACCACAACCCCCATAACCTCAGAAGTGAGTTTCTTATAAAATCCCACAGTGTTGGCCAAATCACAGATCTACACCTCTGTAAAAAGCATGAGACTCACATGGTTTGAAGTAATCCTAAGGTAAAAATTTTAAATATCTAAAGGAATGTTTATGTGGCTTTTCAAGCCTGCCCTTCTAAATAGTTCTTGAAACTTTTGGTAAGTGTTGGAGAGCAGAGAGTTCAAAATTGTAATTTCTGGCAAGAATTTCAAAGGTGAATATTTTGCTAATTAAAAGAAAAGATAGTCACAGGCTAAGAGTAGTTAAGATCCTTTGAAAATTAAAGAGTCTAACTGAAATCCATCTCTGTAGTGCAGTGGGGTAAGGGACAAACTACGGGCAGGGTGAAAAATACTCCCAAGAAGCAGTCCCAGGGCCTGCTTTGACACACGGGGGAACAGGCAATTGAGATCCAAAGTTCTAAGCTATAGTGTGAGGCTATAATGATTTTAGTCTGGAAAAATTTCAAAGCAGATGTTAGCAATCACGCACCATGGGCACTGAAAAAAAATCTCAGTAAAATACACATAGCATTTCTAATTTTAAGCAGTGTAGGTTCTGGTCAAACACTTCAAGATGAATTAGTTGCAAATCAGATTCTCAGATAGCAAAATGATTTGACCAGTGGTAGAGAATTGTTGGATATAAGCCACTTGAAACGCAGAGCCCATCTGCAAGGATAATGAATTTGGTTTGGAGAAGTTGATTTTTCTTTCTGGTAACGTTTAGATAGCAGGGTTAAAAAAAATTTTTTTTTGAGACTACTTCTAGTACATGCTAGAAGAGTCTCTGGAAGGGAGCTGGACTGGGTCAATCGAGAGGGGCTCAGCCCAAAAAGGCTACCTGGAAGGGTGAGGAGACCCCAACAGAGATGCACAGTGAAACTGGGAGCCGGAAGGAAAGTTGTTGGGTGACCTCCTACCTGGAGGAGGTATCACCCAAGTCAAGATTTCCAGTGATGACCCAGAATCAAGAAGCACCAGGCGAGAGACACAAATAGCCTTTGGAAACGCCACACCCAGGTGGTACTAATGTCCTATCACAACTCTGTCAGTTGTGTGGACGCTGTTGTGTGCTCCTGGATCCCTCTTTAAGGACCAAGACGCTCATTCACCAGCTCGCTGTTGTCCTTCTCTTGAAATTGCTCTTGGCAGGTTTTGTCCTCTCCTTGAAGCAGCCTGAGATCTCTTTCTTTATAAGCAATGCTGGACCCTCTGGTATACCTGAAGACCATCCCAGCTTCACAACCCCCTGTGGGACTGGCTCAGACCTCTCATTTCAGTTTACCTTCTCCCTCATTCAATATCATGGTAATCCAAGCCTGTTCCCCGACCAGTAACATGGAAGAAGCTAAAGTTAAACGGTTCTATGAAGATCTACAAGACCTTTTAGAACTAACACCCAGAAAGGATGTCCTTTTCACTATAGGGGACTGGAATGCAAAAGTAGGAAGTCAAGAAACACCTGGAGTAACAGGCAAATTTGGCCTTGGAGTACGGAATGACGCAGGGCAAAGGCTAATAGAGTTTTGCCAAGAGAATGCACTGGTCATAGCAAGCACCCTGTTCCAACAACACAATAGAAGACTCTACACATGGACATCACCAGATGGTCAACACAGAAATCAGATTGATTATATTCTTTGCAGCCAAAGATGGAGAAGCTCTATACAGTCAGCAAAAACAAGATTGGGAGCTGACTGTGGCTCAGATCATGAACTCCTTATTGCCAAATTCAGACTTAAATTGAAGAAAGTAGGGAAAACCACTAGACCATTCAGGTATGACCTAAATCCAACCCCTTATGATTATACAGTGAAAGTGACAAATAGATTTAAGGGACTAGATCTGATAGACAGAGTGCCTGATGAACTATGGACAGAGGTTCGTGACATTGTACAGGAGACAGGGATTAAGACCATCCCCATGGAAAAGAAATGCAAAAAAGCAAAATGGCTGTCTGAGGAGGGCTTACAAATAACTCTGAAAAGAAGAGAAGTGAAGAGCAAAGGAGAAAAGGAAAGATATTCCCATTTGAATACAGAGTTCCAAAGAATAGCCAGAAGAGATAAGAAAGCCTTCCTCAGCGATCAGTGCAACAAAATAGAGGAAAAAACAATATGGGAAAGACTAGAGATCTCTTCAAGAAAATTAGAGATACCAAGGGAACATTTCATGCAAAGATGGGCTCGATAAAGGACAGAAATTGTATGGACCTAACAGAAGCAAAAGATATTAAGAAGAGGTGGCAAGAATACACAGAAGAGCTGTACAAAAAAGATCTTCACGACCCAGATAGTCACGATGGTGTGATCACTCACCTAGAGCCAGACATCCGGAATGTGAAGTCAAGTGGGCCTTAGAAAGCATCACTACGAACAAAGCTAGTGGAGGTGATAGAATTCCAGTTGAGCTATTTGAAATCCTCAAAGATGATGCTGTGGAAGTGCTGCACTCAATATGCCAGCAAATTTGGAAAACTCAGCAGTGGTCACAGGACTGGAAAAGGTCAGTTTTCATTCCAGTCCCAAAGAAAGGCAATCCCAAAGAAGGCTCAAACTACCGCACAGTTGCACTCATCTCACACGCTAGTAAAGTAATGCTCAAAATTCTCCAAGCCAGGCTTAAGCAATACATGAACTGTGAACTTCCAGATGTTCAAGCTGGTTTTAGAAAAGGCAGAGGAACCAGAAATCAAATTGCCAACATCCACCGGATCATCGAAAAAGCAAGAGAGTTCCAGAAAAACATCTATTTCTGCTTTATTGACTGTGCCAAAGCCTTTGGCTGTGTGGACCACAACAAAGTCTGGAAAATTCTGAAAGAGATGGGAATACCAGACCACCTGACTCACCTCTTGAGAAACCTATATGCAGGTCAGGAAGCAACAGTTAGAACAGGACATGGAACAACAGACTGGTTCCAAATAGGAAAAGGAGTATGTCAAGGCTGTATATTGTCACCCTGCTTATTTAACTTCTATGCAGAGTACATCTTGAGAAACACTGGGCTGGAAGAAGCACAAGCTGGAATCAAGATTGCTGGGAGAAATATCAATAACCTCAGATATGCAGATGACACCACCCTTATGGCAGAAAGTGATAAAAGTGAAAGAGGAGAGAGAAAAAGTTGGCTTAAAGCTCAACAGTCAGAAAACTAAGATCATGGCATCTGGTCCCATCCCTTCATGGCAAATAGATGGGGAAACAGTGGAAACAGTGGCTGACTTTATTTTTGGGGGCTCCAAAATCACTGCAGATGGTGACTGCAGCCATGCAATTAAAAGATGCTTACTCCTTGGAAGGAAAGTTATGACCAACCTAGATAGCATATTTAAAAGCAGAGACATTACTTTGCCAACAAAGGTCTGTCTAGTCAAGGCTATGGTTTTTGCAGTGGTCATGTATGGATGTGAGAGTTGGACTGTGAAGAAAGCTGAGCACTGAAGAATTGATGCTTTTGAACTGTGGTGTTAGAGAAGACTCTTGAGAGTTGCTGGGACTGCAAGGAGATCCACCCAGTCCATCCTAAAGGAGATCAGTCCTGGGTGTTCTTTGGAAAAACTGATGCTGAAGCTGAAACTTCAATACTTTGTCCACCTCATGAGAAGAGTTGACTCATTGGAAAAGACCCTGATGCTGGGAGGGATTGGAGGCAAGAGAAGGGGATGACAGAGGATGAGATGGCTAGATGGCATCACCGACTCGATGGACATGAGTAATCTCTGGGAGTTGGTGATAGACAGGGAGACTTGGCATGCTGTGATTCATGGGGTCGCAAAGAGTCAGACATGACTGAACGACTGAACTAAACTTACATAAGGATGCAAAATTTCATGTAGAGTTTTTCTTTTTTTTATTGTTTGGAATTTATTCTCTTAAAAATGGTAACATTTGTTTAAAAAAATTAAAAACACAGTAACAGGAAAAACAAAGTTACACAATTAAATAGAAACAACTCACAAAGAAATGCACCACAACTCACAGCAGCACAGGCTAAAGGCAAACAGGAGGCTTCATGGAAGGAAGGCCGGGGGCAGACAGGCGGGATGTTCCTGGCTCAGCTTTGGCATCTGTACCATGCCTGGGGACCCACTTGCTGCCTGCCCCCCGCCTTCTACCCCAAGCTTAACAGCCCAGGGAAAGTGGGATAAGAAACCCTTTAGTTCACTGGTCAGGGCTTCAGGGCCATGCTGAGGACCCTTTCAGGAGAGGCCAAAGGATTTCACTGTCCTACAGACAGACCCCAAGAGCCAGCAGGAGGCTGTCGTGATGGACCCCGGGAGCCAGATACGCTCCTGAAATCAAAGCGTTCCTTGGGGGTCTCTGAGTGAGCCCTGCGCCCCTGGTCTCTGGGGTTGCGAGTGTGCACAGCTCACTTTCTAAGACACTTGCACCACCTCCTCCAGGGTGCCTGGCTGCTCTGCTCCCTTATATAGAGTTTTGAAGGGGCCTTTGACTCCCTGAAGGTGAACTGAAGGTTAAGAACCTGTCTTACAAGGAAGAAAGATAACGAATATCCCTGATACAAGGACCCTAACTAATTCTACCAGCAACTGGGAATTGCTGGTAGAACAGAAGTTACAGAAATCTTGGGAGAAGATGACCATGCTTTCTTATACATGTATGTATAATAGAGATAAAAATCACATAGCATAAAATTAGCCATAAGCCATTTCAGAGTGTGCAATTCTGTGGCATTTAATACATTCAGGATACTGTGAAACTATCAAGTTACAGGAAACTTTTATTGCTTCAAAGTAAGTCCTGTATCCATCAAGCAGTCCCTCACTAGTTCTTCTTCCTCAGTCCCTGGCAACCACTGGGCTACTTTCTGTCTTTGTAGATATAGCTATTCTGAATATTTCCTATAAATGGAATCATACAATATATGATCTTTTGGTCACATTATCTTGGTCTGGCTTCTTTCACATAACTTAATGTTTTCAAGATTCGTATACATTGTATCATGTATCAGTACTTCATTCCTTTCTATGTCTGAATACCATTCTACTCTACGGATTTTCCACATTTGTTTATCCATTCATCATTTGATGGACATTGGCATTGTTTATGGTTTTGTGACTGTTACATGAATAGAATTGCTGGACTACTTGGTAACTCTATTTTAACTTGTTGGGGAACTGCTAAACTGTTCACCATGGCTGCACCATTTTAAATTCCTATCACCAACGAGTGAGAGTTCCAAGTCCTCCATATCTTTACCAAGACTTTTTATTTTCTGTTTTTCACTATGGCCAACCTGTGGGTATGAAGTGATATTTAACTGGGTTTTGATTTGAATTTTCTTAATGACTAATGATATCGAGCATCTTTTCATATGCTTGTGGGCTACCTGTATATTTGGAGAAAATTTCTAATCAAGTCATCTGCCCATTTTTAAATTGGATTGTTTGCCTTTTTGCTGTGAAGCAGTAGGAATTCTTTATATGCTCTGGATATATGGTTTGCAAATATTTTCTCTGATTCTGTGGGTTGTCTTTTCACTCTCTTGATAGTGTCCTTTAATGAGCAAAATATTGTCAAAGTCCAATTTATCTTTTTTTTTTTTCACTTGTACTTTTGGTGTCATCTCCCTTTGTGGTTCAACTGGTTACCAGCAATGTGGGAGACCTAGGTTCAGTCCCTGCTTTGGGAAGATCCCCTGGAGAATGGAAAGGCTACTGACTCCAGTATTCTGGCCTGGAGAATTCCATGGACTGTATAGTCCATGGCATCACAAAGAGTCAGACATGACTGAACGACTTTGACTTTCACTTTCACTTGGTGTCATATCTAACAAACATTGCCAAATCTAAAGTCATGAAGATTTACCATTTCATTTTCTTCTAAGATATGCAATGGCAGGGCTAGAAAAGTTGAAGTCCCAAATAAAGCAAGTCTTACAAGAAAGTACTAAAGATAGCTAAAAGGGAAATTAATGTTGAGAGTAAGGAAATTAGTCGTAGAGCAAGAAAGAGTAAGGAGTGATAGGCCAAATATAGGGTTGACCAAAATGTTCATTCAGGATTTTCTGTAAGATGTTACCAAAAAAAATCTGAGTGAACCTTTTGACCAAATAAATATATAGCTTGTTGTTGTCATATTTATGAAGATCAGAGAAAAATATGAACTCCTGATGGTTTCCATCTCCCTCATGAAGGAAAATGGTGTTCAGACTGAAAAGACTGAATTTTCAGTAACACAGAGGCATGTATCAGCAGGAGAGCCTGGATACGCTGCAATAACAAACAATGCCAGCAAGACCACAAAGGCTGAATTCTCACTTAGGGAAAGTCCTCTACAGGTTCAGTCAGTTTTCTAGGCGGCTGTCCTCCGTGTGTTGACTTGACAAGCCAGATGACTCTGGTCCTGTGGCCCTGTGACTTTTACCTGTGCTTCCACACAGGAGATGAGGGACACAGGGGTTCTCTGAAATGTCTCCACGTGGAAATGGTGACAGTCTTCACTTCCTCTCACATTGCCTTGGTGGTCGCAAGTCACAGGGTCCTTCGTTTTGAGGGAGTGGGAAGGGACAGTCCTCCTGAGCACGTGGAAGGAGAGGAGTTTAGAAATATCAGTGAGCTGCAGCAATGCCCATCATAAGGTGTCTCTACCTCCTTTCTCAGTTCTGCTACAACCCTACGTTTCATGACGCTTAGAACAAGTTTTAGGTCATGTACAATAAGATAGAGTAAACAGAGGGTTCTCATTTGACTCTGTAATTCTGAGTGGATGGAAACTCTTCTGGAGCTGCTGTGGTTTGATGATTCCTCACTTGGTCCCCCCCGGTGTCATGGTCTATGTGGGTAGAATGAAAGATGCCCCAAGGACCGTGCCAGGGCAAAGGGGGCAGGTCTTGGGTGGGAGCAGGGAGGGACTCTGGGAGCTTAAAAACAGAACACATGGCCAGTATCAGAGAACAGGTTCTTTCTAACAGACTAGGTTATTTACTATTCTCTGTTCTCTGAGGATTTAAGAGTGCTGTGCCTTGGCTAAACAATGGAAATCGCTATGTTGCTAGGTTGTCCCAGTAACTGCTTTATGGGTAACTAGAAAAGTCAGATTTATGGGCAGTCCTTTAAGAGTTTTAATAAATACTAATAATCTCTTAAGATTAACCACTGGAATATCCTTTATGACTGTGAACAGTGAAGAACATTTTGCAGCTCTGCAAATCTCTCCCCAGTGTGCCGTCCACTTCCTGATACAGTAGCGCCCAAAAAGTTTTGTGGAGCCCCTACTGTGCCTGACTTCACACCCTGCAGAGGTCTGGACCCTGGAGTGGATTAGACTTTGAACAAGGCTGTAAATCAAGTGAGGAGGGATCCTGGGTCTCCCCCGCTGCAGTAACCCTAAAAGGGCCATTGCGTAACCTCTAGGAATCCTAGAACTGGCTTCATGGGTCCTTGAGTTTATAATAAGTCACTATCAACACTTGGATTTCTGGCATAAATTTCGAAATACGTCACTCCTGTTTTATCAAGAGTGGCAGTCCCACTCAGGGTAAAAAATATCAACTGAACTGGAACATTGTTGCCTTTAATGGATATTTTGCCAGCATTAAGATACAACTGGTAAGAGGCATTCTTTCCACTTTTCTCTAAGCTGCAGTCCACCAACTAGCAGATTGCATGGACCAAAGATTGGCTGTAGTTCTGAAAAGAGTCAGAACTGAATCATAATTCCAAAACAAGACTGAAAATGGGGCTCCTTTGCTGACCCGGCTGGAGAACATCCACTTAGTGGCCCCATGTTTCCTTGACACTTTCATAGCAGAATTCTCGTGTTGTCAGCTCAGTAGCAGTCTTGCTGCACAGGTTTCTTGGAAAGTGACACAAGAAAAGAGCCTGGGATTCTTTTTATAAGCATTGGCTTCAGAAATTAGAACCAATAATCCTCCCTGATGCCGCTGTACAACTTACTCAGAGGAGACACATCTATGGAATGGAGAATCCTTTAGAAAGATTGGCCCCTTCTTCTAAAAAAATGATGTGGGCTTAACTTCCAACAGCCAAAATCTATAAACAGGAAGAGTTAGGAAAGAATTCTGGAATAAATGGTTGAATTGAACCGAATCGTTTCAGAAGACGTATGAAACAAGAATGCAAAGAATGAATAAATATATTGTCCCAAAAGACACAAAAAACAGCAGGGATCTGGCAGGCTCTAAATCTCAAGCAGGCTGGTCCTTCTTTTGGTGGGACTTTTGCATTAAATTCATGCAGATTTCAGGTAGAGCTCTAGAGGGCAGCAGAGATATGGTTTCCTTGATGAAGAAGGTCACTTTCAAAAATGCAAGGTACTAACATTTTTTGCATATGGTGCCAATTTTTGTTTCTGACTGATGTGTGTGTGTGCTCAGTCACGTCCAACTCTTTGCAACCCCATGGACTGTAGCCCACCAGGCTCCTCTGTCCATGGAATTTTCCAGGCAAGAATACTGGAGTGGGTTGCCATTTCATACTCCAGGGGATCTTCCCAGCCCAGGGATGGAATCCACATCTCTTGTGTCTCCTGCATTGGCAGGCTGGTTCTTTATCACTATGCCACCTGGGAAGCCCCTTTTGACTGATGTCTGAGTTCAAACAGAGTCTAGACTATTATAGAAATATGGAAATTTAGGCCTTAGAAGGCTTGCAGTATTGTCAGGTTGGTTCAGCCCTCTTATTTTATATAAGAGGACCTTGGCCCCCCAAGGGGGTTAAATGATTTTCCCCAGGTCATCTAGTGATAGCAGAAGTTAGGACTGCTCCCCACCCCCACTCCCCCCCCCCACCCCTGCCCCCACACAAACTCGCAGACGTGTTCTCTCTTACATTTAATCAAGGTTCTTTTTCCATTCTGAAATCATCTGGAGGCTTGAGTTCAAACACACATTCATGTCCTATTAAAAAAGGACTGATGGACATTCCTAAGTCTGAAGCTGGTGCTTTTTAAGTGCCTTAATTAATTTAACTTAGATTTCTCCAAAGAGTCAGATCAATTCAAATTTCCCCTGCCCATACTTCCAGGCTTTGGACTCTAGGTGGCAACATAGGACCTTTGGTTTGCTTTCCAGGAGCAGCAGCAATCTAGATAAATTCTTCGAGGAAAAACCTGATTATTGTGGCTCTTCTTGACCCCGGTAGACTAATGGCATTTTCTCTTGGCTAAGCTGATGATCAGGGCTCGGATGCTCACTTCTTAGATGCTAAAATTATTTTCACTATGATTCTCCGACAGTGACTTATTTAACAGGTCAGATTCCATTATGTCATCTGTTTGGCAGGGTCATATCTATAGATTAGAGCATTTTTATTGATTTTTAGACTTCATAACATTCAGGCGACTGCTGCCCCTCTTCACCAAACAGCCCCTGCCCCTTCCCCATTTTCCTCGGCCCAGTCATAGCTAGCCCCTGCTCTCACCCTGGTGCCCTACCCAAGGGTTTAACTCAGTGGAATCAGCTTTAAACGGGCATAAGGGACTGTCTTGAAAGAACAAAGTTTCAGAGAATGGTCTGAGTTGAAATAAAGAGAGTGGCACTTCATGTATTTGTTTTCTGGATCTATAACATCCCTAGAGTAAGTTTTCTTGAGAAATGGTCTCAGAACAACATGGGATTGTTGGGGTAATGCAGAATTGCTGGGTCACACTCTGGACCTGCTGTGTCACATTCTCTGGGGATGGCTCTTGGAGCCTGTCTGTTAGCTCCTAAATAGACTGTACAGTGGACCACAGGTAAAGGAGCTGCAATTTGGCGGTGGGGGGTGGGAGGTGGGGGAAGTTTCTGAACAGCTGGAGGCGCCATTTCCATCTCTTTTGCTGCCTCTGGTTTAATGGCCTGGTACCAGATTTTCACTCCTCAAGAAGCCTTGACGTTCAGGAATAAAGATAGACCCCCATTTCCCAGTACCTGCTCATTCCTTCTTTTCCCCTAATCGTAACCTGACTCCATAACACCTAAGGACACATAACCAGAAAGACGATGTGGGATGGAAAGAACATGAACTTTGGAGCCACAGACAACCAGGATTGAATCTTGGCTCAATTGTCAGATGATTTCCCCTGCAAGGGCTTCAGTTTCATCAGTTAACGCAGTCACAACCATTTGGAGACAGCCAACTGTTAAGGTTTAAGGAATATTTTCTTCCAGTATTTTTTCTCATTTTCTTCCCTCACTTTAAGTTTTAAAAATATGATTTTAAATTTCATGATAAAGATATTATTATTACAGATACTCAAATGATACAGATGAGATTAAAGTCCCCTTTAACCTTCCCAATCCAAAAGCCTAGCCGAGTAGGATTGTGCTCTGTGTCGTTTCAAAACATGCTTTCATGACGTGATGTCAGATTTTCGGAGTCTTTCCATATTAGTGCATTGAGATCCATTTAGTCCTTTTGAACTGCTGCAGGGCACCGTCTTTTTCTCTAGGACTAGAGAGTCTTAAAAAATTGTACACATAATTTTGCATACTACTTTCTCCATTTCACATGTGGTAAATATTTTTCTGTCTCATTATATGTTCTTCAGAAAACATGATTTTAATTATTTCATAGTAAAGTGTTAGTCACTCAGTTGTGTCCAGCTCTTTGTGATCCCATGAACTGTAGCCTGTCAGGCTCCTCTGTCCATGGCGTTCTCCGTGGCAAGAATACTGGAGTGGGTTGCCACTTCCGGCTCCAGGGGATCTTCCTGACCCAGGGATTGAACCTGGGTCTCCCACATTGCAGGCAGAGTCTTCACTGTCTGAGGCACCAGAGAAGCTCTGTACATTTAATTTTGCATACTACTTTTTCCATTTCAAATATGTGGTAAATATTTTTCCATCTTATTATACATTCTTCAGAAAATATGATTTTAATCATTTCATAGCATTCTAGCATTAAACACTAAAATTAATAATTCTCCAGTTATTGGATATTTAGGTTGTGTTCAGTTTCTTTTCTTTTTTTTTTGGGCTGCACTGTGTCGCATGTGGGATCTAGCTCTCCAAGCAGAGATAGAACCCATCCCCCCTGCATTGAAAGTGCAGTCTTAACTGCTGGACTCCCAGGGAAATCCCATTTTCAATTTTTGATCAATTGTTCCTTTTTAAAGATCATCTCAGTGGCTCCTTACACTCATTGTTCCCACTGCTCCCTTACTTAGGGATTGTTTTTTTGTCATAGCTGAATAATTGAGGTCCTTAAAACGGGGCTGATGGGATCAAGGTCATTTTGTAGTTTCTGCACTCACCTTAGGAACAAATTGCTCTATGAGTGAAGCTGGATGTTAAATTTTAACTTCTTAAATTTCTGTTGAAACTCCACTCTCCTCAGCCAAATAACTGAAGCAAAATGAAGGTATCTTTCCAGAACTGTTTACTTTGAGCAGGTGAGCATTTTCACAATTAGAAGGGAAGCTTGCAATCAGTTTCTTTAATGGAAAAGGCTCTCTTATAGAATTAATCCATGCATGGCTCAGAGGAAGTAAGACTCTCTGAAATTGATTGGATTAAAGGGGCTCCTTAAAATCAGAAATACTTGGCCTGTTCATCTCCTCTGCTGGGTGATTGACAGAGGTCTTCAAACCATCATCCTTCGTGGGAGGTACTTGGCACAGGATCCATGTGATTTTAGAGTTTCTGGATTAGAATCAATTAAATCCATAAATAGAAATGAACCACCATCATTATCCCCTGAATAATATCCCAACATTTTCACCTGGCCCACTCCAGTGTCAGGCAGGAGTTATAGACAGGCTTGCTGCCCTGGAAGGGGCAGACCTACATGCAAATACTGAGAGTAATGATCATGAGAAGAAGATGCACTGGGTTTTAAGTGAAACTTGAACTTGAATATCTGTTTTGCCCTTTGAAAAATACAGGAGGATCAGAAGACATCCTCTACCCTTAAGGACATGTTAGTCGAATATTACTGTACTACAACAACATCAAAAGCACTAAACTAGAAGGCTTTATAGGCTCAACAAAATGCAACAGTGACTAATGGCATTGCAGATTAAAATAACATTAGAAGGAAATGAATTAGCATTACTGTTTGCCAAATGTACAGGTCATGTGAATATTCCAAGTATTCAGTGTTTCTCCTAGAATTTCAATGTTCTTTGACTCAGAAGAGCTTAGATAATTTGGGGCACAATTTAGGTTGTAGGATTTCCATTATTTAACATCTGCGGTCTTTCGGAGTGTGATAGAGCCTTGGTTCTTTAGGCCGACAGGAGACTGGTCCTCTCTTTTATGTTTCTCTGTCTCTTCCCCTCTAGCCCTTGACAGACTCACCTGGTCCAAGGAAAAAGAAAGCCAGGACTTCGGACGCTCAGGATTTATATAGCACCATCACTTTTGGCTTCTGTGATTCTCTAACATCCTCCATGGTGCTGGAAACAAGACTTGTCAGCTCCTTTTTACTGAAAGTGAGGCAGGAAAGGGTAAATGGCTCCCTGGCCACCCAGCAAGACCACAGCAAAGCCAGGATTAGGACACAGGCCTTTTGAATTCCACAGTAGTGCCCCTTTCTCTTTACCCCTCTTTTACATTTTGGGCCAAATGCTTGCTTTCTTTCTGGTTAAAAGCATCTCTTTCACTAGTTTTTAACCACAAGTCAAAAAACCTACCCTTTGGCCATCTCCTGGGTGGAACTTTGTTTTCAGTCATTCACTTCTAACTGCACGGGGTGATAAGACACTGGGTCTCCCGGGGAATTTGTGCTGGGAACCTGAGGGTGAAAGGTCATCCCCTTCTGCAGCCCCTGTTCTTCCTTTGGCGAGTTGTCAGGCAGCCTCTCAACCATTGATCAATCAACCCCGACGGCAGACTGCCTACTGCAGCCCTCACTGACTGTCAAAATGGGAATCTTCCTCCTCAATCCATCTGGCCTCTCCCAGCACCTCCATGACTTTCCCACCATTCTTCCTCTTTCGTGTTTTCCTCCTTTTTTACTCCCTGGTCCTTACAGTCACACTGACTCTAATCTCAGGAATTAGTCACCAGGTTTTTGCTGACCACGGGAGGCTTCCATGGGTTCGCACTCAGCGCCTCATCTAGTGCAGTCACATCAACCCAATATGTGGATTTTTGTGCACATGAGATAAACAGTGGATCAATCAGTGGGAAAAGGCCATAGGCTTTTTAGAGCTAGGAGGGGATATAGAAGTCATCTGATTTAACCAACTTATTTTTACAGATAAAGAAACTTAGAAAGAGGTTAAATGACTCTCCCAGGTTATGTAGTTACTGACACAAATACTGTTAACCAGATCTTCTGATATCCAAATTTCTTTTTCCTCCCATTAAACCATCCAAACCATCCTTCTACTTATTATAGCTCCTTTTTAATGATATTTATCTAATTCCAATCATTTTTTAAAATTTTAGAGATAATGGCCTATTTTTAATTTAATTAAGACATTAAGTATCATCTCTCAGATAATAAAAACATGTTATATCTCATACAGTATTTTAAAAAACATAATTTTACCCCCCAAATATTAAAGTAATACATACTCAATGTGTAAAACTTGGGAAATAAACAAAGTATACCTATGGAACAAATAAAGAAAAAAAATTACCTAATTTTACCAATTGGAGATAAATCATTACTAATGTTTTAGCTTATTTCTTTCTAGTTTCATATACTTCTTACACTGTTGAAATCATGCTGTTTCATATTCTAAGATGTTTTGTTTGTTTACTTGTTTGACAGATCATAAGACTTAAACATATCATTACAAATTCTTTGTGTAGATGATATAAAAAGCTCATGTAGTCCATTTTTGATGGTAACACAGTGCTCTTAAACATGGGACATCTAGGCAGCATCCCAACTTTCTATATTTAAGGCAATGTTGCAATATATTGGTATGCATACATGTTTCTATATATACTTCTGATCTTCCCTTGGAAAAAATTTCTAAAAGTGGATCAAAACCTATTTACATTTTTAAGGCCTGTGATACATTTTATCCAGGTGCTTTTCAGGTAGGTGATGCCAACTGACACACCTACAGACTGGCTTCATGGTACTCTTTAGGGTATTTTTCCAAAAGCATATCTCATTTTATTATCAATTCAGTGTTTACAGATCCACAGTCTAAAGCAGTTGCTGCCAAACATCAGCTGTAAATTAAAATTGCAAACCAGACTCCCAGCCCCCTCTGTGACTGTGTTTCTTTAGACTGTTGGGTCAACAGCATCCCTACCCTGACTGCAAAGAGAAGCTGGCCGCTTTCTGACTATGTACACATGACTATGTATCGGAAGACCTACTGGTTGACAGGTGGTAGGCCATGTGCGTGTGCTCGAGAGCAGAGGTGAAAGACAGGCTTTGTGGCCTCAGGTAGTTCTGGGTGTGGAGGGGGAGACAGTCATGGAAGCCGGCAGGGAGAACAGAATTTTAGATGCTGCTGCTATGAAGGACGCCTGCACCCACTGTGTACAGCCCGGCCCAAACGCACAGAACTCACCTTTGCAGGCACAGGCAGCATTTAAGATACAGCACTTAGACTGTAACTTCAAGGGCAAAGAGGTGCCAGATGGGAAACCTGGGGTGTCAACAGTCTGCCCAGTGGGAACATCTTGAAGCAAACTCCTCATACTAGAGTCACCTTCAGAGACTGGTGACCTTGGGACAGCTACTTAACTTCTTTATACCTCAGATTCCTCATCTGTAAAAATACCACTAATATAAACTACTTCATGGGGCTGTGAAGGACAGCTGAGATAACATAGGTAGAAAACTTCTTGGTGCATCATTAGAGCCTCTGGAGATGTCATAACATCACCACAGTCATCATTCTGGGGGAAGCACTGAGTCACGATGAGGAGGACGTGGTGGGAGATGTGCAGTTGGCAGAAGGGCCAGGGCACACAGGCCTTTCTAATGTTTTTACCCCGACAGCTGTAATTCCCTCGTAGCTGTTTGGAGTTGACTATCTGGAAGCAGGAGGCTGAATGGATAATCTCCTCGGGTTCCTTCCAGCTCTGTGATGTGATTCCCACCCAAGACCGAACGAATTCAGCCTCAGTCCTGGGCACACCATCTCAAATAACACAACCCCCCTCCACTTAGCTCGTCAATAACCAAGGGAAGGTGTCTTTCCTGCCTTCTGGGGCTTTTAATGATTAACATCTACCCAGTGGGAAGAATTATTTTTAATAATATCGAACTATTTAGTTCGAGAATAAATTCCTGGGAGTGGAGAGTATGTAAAAAAGATCCAACCCTTTTTTTTTCTCCCTGAAAAAGATCTTAGAGATCTTCACCCACTTTGTGGCTTGGTTTTACTGGAGGGAAATGTGAAACAAGATGGACTAATTTTGTCCGGAGAATAGAGCCTCTCGGCTCACTTTCCCTCTTTTCTCTTGCAGCTTAAATTTAAGCAGCAGGGTGACAGCCACGGTCTGTTTGCCTGCCCCATCGGCAGCCCTGCCTCCCCAGTTGGGTTCATCTCCGATTACCTGGTTGGTCCATGAAGTCAGCCCAGGTACTGTTCCCTGCCCACTTCATTCCCGTCTGTCCCCCCAGTTCACACTCCTTAGCTATGCCAGCTTCTATGAGGGCAAATGTGTCTCCAGAGATAGTATGCTGTTTTTTTCTCCTTGAACAGACAGTCTGGGAGCTGGGAGAAAGGGAATAACCATGCCTCCCAGTTGGCACAGTTGTCCCAGCATAATTATCATAGTGCCTCTTTTCTTTCTCTCAGAAGTGTTGTGTTTGGATGATAAATTATGTGCAAATTCTATGGTCACATATATATCAGACATTCAGTCCCTCAAGGTTAGGGACTGGGTCATTTGTTATTATTAAACCTCACAGCCAAGGAGAGGCAGCTGATAGTCTTCTGTACTCTTCTGCTGATGACTGTCCTGCCCTCTTAAAAGCCCTGGGATCGAACCTCAGATTTTAAATGATCTGTACAATGGACATAATATTACTTACTTTCTAGAACTGCAAACAGATAAAAGGAAACAGTGATTTTATGTTTTAGAAATTTTAAAACATTATGCAATGTCATTTTGAACTTAACACAGCTTTTGTCACATAGTAAGCATTCCGTACAGGCTTGTTAGCTGAATGAACAGAATGAATAAACTTGTAATAAATTAGCAGCGCTCAGTGGGGAGAGGATCAATTCTACTTAAATTGTAATGCTGTAGTTAGCAATCGAAACTGATTTACAACCCTACCCTGAAGCTGATCTTTAGATATAACAGCAAAATAAACGTGTCCCGTAGGCTTACTGTGAGAACTCATTGTTCAATTGCTAAGTTGTGTCCAGTTCTTTGTGACCCCATGGACTGCAACACGCCAGGCTTCCCTGTCTTTCACTATCTCTTGGAGTTTGCTCAAACTTATGTCCATTGAGTCGGTAATGCCATCTAACCATCTCATCCTCTGTTGACTAGAAAGGAAATAAATAATTAAAAATATCAGGGACGGTGGTAAATGAGACCAAAGCATGACTGAAGGTGACCGAAGGAGTCAGGTTCCTACAAACTGGCCCTCTGTGTAACTTCAGGACTCACCAGTAACTAAAGTAGGGCAGAACCTACTATACCTGGCTTTCTGGTAAAGGTGATAACCTTTACACAGTACTGAGCCAGGCTGGTGATTCAAAGTGGATTTCTTGATTCTTGTTTAACTTAGGAGCAGTTAGGACCCAAGGGAAATTTACTGCTTCTGCCAGTGTGGAAATTCCTCTTCCTGGGCGCACTTTTATGACCTGACTTTTTCACCACTAATGTGAACTGATCTTTTTTTCTGATTGGAAATCATCTAACTAGTTCTGATTACCTAATTGAAATTTTTGGTCTTGCTCACGGAAGTCTGTAACCTACGCCTGTGCAGGTACTTGGACTTCAGGGCTTGTTTTCTCCCGTCGGAACCACTGTCATGCCCTGATTTCTCTTGCTCTGATTTTCTCAGGGGGCCAATCAATAAAGGCCTTTTAAGAGATGATCTGTTCTTCTCTCTCCTGATCCAGGCACGTTTCCAAGTTCTTAACTCAGTCATTTGGGCAATGCATCCTTCTAAGAATCAGAAGTCACTAACTAGTGTCACAGCAATGTGGCAAAACCAGCCAAGCTGAAGCAGCACAGAAAACATTCCTGGACAGGTCTGGGAGCATGAGTCAGCCAAGAAAGTGACAGCATGCAGCCGGGCACATGGTGATGCCTCTAAAGACACATGGCAAAGGTATAGCATTCGAGACACAATCATCTGGATCTGTGTCCTAGTTCTGTCACTTAATGGCTGCTTGATTTTGGACCCCGTCATAGTATCAGTATTTATATCTATAATACAGGAATGTCATGAAATATAATTCCCAGGATTATGAGATCTGAATGAGTTGCATTTTGTAAAATGTTTAGCACTATGCTTGACATACTTCTTTGCTGGAAGCATGAAAAGAATTGCATGCAGAAGGCAGTGATTGATCCCTCAACTCAAAGGAAGGCTGCAGAGAGAGATTTAATTCATCTGGGGAGACTTGTCCACACTGAGTGGTACAATAATAACAATAATGTCCTTGGAGAGAGTCTTAATGTCAAGGAAAGACCATGAGCTTTTCCTTGTCAAAAATGGAAGAATGCAATGTTTGGTTCACTGAATAATTTGGTTAAGAGAGAGTTCTTATCATATTGCTCTTTACATCGTGGAAACTCTATAAATATTCCTTAAATATACTATATGATAATATGGTATATATCACATATGAATTCTCAGTTTTTCAAATAATATTCTGTCTGTAATATCAAAACCATGCAACATAAAAATCACTCTTAAAAGAAGGATAATTCAGATACTATTTCAAGATCCTTTAATTTTTACTGAAGGATGCTGCTACATTACTTTGCATATTAGCTTTCTTTGAGTGTAGTGAGCAAAGAATAAATTTCTGTTGTTATAAACCACTGAATTTGTGGTAACTGGTTATGGCAAACCTAGATAGCTAATACATTAGGCAATACCTGAGTGGAAGTTTTGATGTCCACATTTTATTACTTGTTCTCATAAATATAGAAGTTATATTTTAAGGAGATATGAATTTTAGTCCACTTGGGAGCATACTCATTAAATAATTCTACACTTTAAAAAATAATGATATATTATTGAAACATTATATGTATATCAAATTTTAGTACATAAAATAATATACTAAATACCTTGGAAGAATTCACTGTTAAACATCCATGTTCAGTGAAAACAGTTGTAAGGCAAGTCATCATCCCTACATAGTAAATTTCCAGGAGTGAAAATAGCAGAGTAGTGTGACTTCTTCATTATTTCTGAGCCACTCACCTTCACTTTAAAACTGTTGCTCTTTTCTTACTAAACTAATTATTATCTGGACCTGCTAGAACTAACAAACTTAAGTATCATTTTGAACAAAATGCTTTTTTCTCCTATAATGTAAAAACTTAGCCTAAAACTCTAAGCATGAGAAAGTTCAGGTTGCCTTTTATTTACAGTCTTTATGGAGCAAATAATATTCATATTTTGAATTATGCAAATAAGCATTTACATGATAAATCGTAATTGCTCTCAGACAGCTGTTTATAATTGGGTAAATGAGACACACTTTTAAATTGTCTAAATACATACTTACCCATGTTTACATATTTATACACTAGAGTATAACTGTTCTGAATCAGCTGTTATCCTCTATTGTGTCTTATACAGACCAAGGGAAGAGAACTTTTCATACAAACAGTGAAATCCCCTTTAATTGGTCTGAGATCGGAACCAGTCCTCTTAAATTAAGCGTGACCTCTCTCCACATACCCCTAGCCGGTGGCATTCCACGATACCTCAAGCAGGAAATTATCTTACATCACTTTGGTTGTGTGGGAAATTAATCCCAACTCAGATTCTTGTCCCATTAGGTACACCTGTGGCAAAGAAGAAAGCTGTTCCTTCTAATGAAATGTTTCTAAACCTTAAAAGTCCAGTTGTCTAATAGTTAGCAATGTATTCTGGTGTCCATTTACAAACTCAGGTATTTCTTCTGAAAATACAGAAGAACTAGGGAGCATGGTGCCTGTCCTGAAGAGGCTGACAGTCAGATTAGGGAGATGAAACGAGCACTTTGAAATGTTCAGGAAGCAATTAAGAGGATAAGCAGATGGTGTAGACTGGAAGAGCTAAAGGAGTCTAGAAAAGAAAAGAAGGCAAGAGGACATACAGCCGGGGGTGGGGTAGCCTGGGTTTTGAGGACTCTGGAGCTAGCCCCCTCCTCCCTGCAGAGTGGATGAGGACGGTCCAGCCTCTGGAAGGCAGCCAGAGATGTGGAAGGCAGGACCTATGCAGTCCAATGCACACCTTTCTTCCAGCACACTCACTCGCAGCCCCACAGGGAAATCAGAGGTCCTGATGCTAGAGGGGCAGGCTTGCTGCAAAGCACTCTTTTCTCCTCCATTTTTCCGAGTAGAAGAATTCTATGCACTGCCTCCTTTTAAAAAAATCTTACTGCGTTTCCCCTTGCTTTCTTAAAGCAGTCAACATTTGCCCTGTTTCTGGTTCTCTCCTGGCAAATGCATTTGTTTCTGATCCATCTGATTCTGTTCTTACGTGGTGTTTCATATGTGCTGGAGAGAGAGAATTTTTACTTCAAGATGCTTGGGCTGAATTGAGAGGACTCAAATGCTACTTCAGGGATTCACACACCAGGAAGAATGAAGCCTAGAGACTGGGGGAAATACACCTGAAGCAGCTACAGAAGCACCCAGAAATGAAAACATTAGGACTCTAAGGATAGAAGCCAAGCCTCTATCCTTCCATTAAGTACAGTGAGAGCCTTTGCATCTCAAGCGGAGATCTGAGAGGCATAGCAGCAAGCAGACCTGAGCCTGAAAATCTGAAACTGGAGGGTCTGGGTAATGCTGCTGAGTTTAAGGAAATCTCTTCTATATGCGGCTTTTTCCTAACTCTGTTAGGAGAAGAAAAGCTACTTCAGGGACTAGTAATGCAGGATGTGCTGAAGTAGAAAGAACCCTAGATGAGGAAAATCCGGGCTCCAAGCCAGACTCTGGGAGACACTGGGTAAGTCACCCTATCTGTGCCTTAGTTTCTTCTTCTGTGAACTGGATACAGTTCACGTCGGCTCTGTGACTGATGATCCTAAACATATAGCCAAGCTCCCCACTGGCTATATGAGGCTAAAATGCAGCCTCTCCACAGGAATCCCTCCTCCCTACAATTCATTATCATAGCAACAACCCACCATTAACTGAGCACCTCCTAACTGTGGTAAGTACTGTGCCAGGCACTTCACACAAAATATCTCAGTCATCTCAACACCTATAGAAATGGTCACTTCCCTTTTATAGGTGAGGAAAGTGAAGCTCCAAGAAATTATAAAGCTTGACCTGGGTCACTCAGGTATTACTGGGAGAGCCAGACTTCAAACCCAGGTTTGGTCTGGCTCTCTGATCCCCAAATCTGGTGCATGTTGGAAAGACAAATCAGGTTGTGTCTTCTGCACTAGGCCTTATGCTTGACCCTATCAGCCTCAGCACTAGCTCAGTGCCTGGTGCTTATGACATAATTATTGTTGCTGTTCAGTCACCCAGTCAGGTCTGACTCTTTGTGACCCCATGGACTGCATTGTGCCAGGCTCCTCTGTCCTTCACTATCACCTGAAGTTTGCTCAGATTCATGTTCATTGAGTTGGTGATGCTATGTAACCATCTCATCCTCTGCCACTCTCTTCTTCTTTTGCCTTCAATCTTTTCCAGCATCAGCATCTTTTCCTATGAGTCAGCTCTTTGCATCCGGCGACCAAAGTGTTGGAGCTTCAACTTTAGTATCAGTCCCTCCAGTGAATATTCAGGATTGATTTCCCTTAGGATTGACTGGTTTGATCTCCATACAGTCCAAGGGACTCTCAAAAGTCTTCTCCAGCACCACAGTTTAAAAGCATCAATTCTTGGGCACTCAGCCCTCTTTATGGTCCAACCCACATATGTCCATGACTTCTGGACAAACCATAGCTTTGACTATATGGACCTTTGTCGGCAAAGTGATGACTTTGGTTTTTAATATGCTTGCCATATTAAATGCTTGTCTAAGTTTGTCATAGCTTCCCTTCCAAAGCGTCTTTTAATTTCATGGCTGTGGTCATGAAAAGAAAGAAAGCCCAAGAAAAGAAAATCTGTCACTGCTTCTACTTTTTCTCCTTCTATTTGCCATGAAATGATGGGACCGGATCCTGTAATCTTAGTTTTTTGAATGTTGAGATTTAAGCCAGCTTTTTCACTCTCCTCTTTCTCCATCAGCAAGAGGCTGTAATTCCTCTTTACCTTCTGCCACTAGAATGGTATCATCTGCACGTGTGAGGTTGTTGATATTTCTCCTGGCTATCTTGATTCCAGTTTGTGATTCATCCAGCCCAACATTTCACATGATGTACTCTGCATATAAGTTAAATAAGCAAGGTGACAATATATAAGGAGTACCTTGTGGTATGGGGCTTCCCTGGTGGCTCAGAGGTTAAAGCATCTGCCTGCAATGCTGGAGAGCTGGGTTCGATCCCTGGGTCGGGAAGATCCTCTGGAGAAGGAACTGACAACCCATTCCAGTATTCTTGCCTGGAGAACCCCATGGACGGAGAAGCCTGGTGGGCTGCAGTCCACGGGGTCACAAAGAGTCGGATACGGCTGAGCAACTTCACTGTCACCTTGTGGTATTCCTTTCCCAATTTTGAACCAATCTGTTGTCCTGTGGGTCAGTTCTAACTATTGCTTTTGATGTGCATACAGATTTCTCAGAAGACAGATAAGATAACCTGGTACTCTTATCTAAGAATTTTCCACAGCTTGTTGTGATCCACGCAGTCAAAGGCTTTAGCATAGGAAATGAAGCAGTAGATTTTTTTTATGGAATTCCTTTGCTTTCTCTGTGATCCAATAAATGTTGGCAATTTGATCTCTGGTTCCCCTGCCTTTTCCGAACCCAGGTTACACTTCTGGAAGTTCTCAGTTCACGTACTGCTGAAGCCTGGTCTGAAGGATTTTGAGCGTAACTATTAGCATGAGAAATGAGCACAGTTGTCAGGTAGATTGAACATTCTTTGGCACAGCCGTTCTTTGGGATTGGAATGAAACCGTATATTTGTGGATTACAACTTCTCTTCCTCATGAGGGCCTTGCTTGATAATAAGGCTGGCTGGGCAGCCTTTCGGTGGGCAGTACAGAGAATTATCAATTTGTGTAATTCAACTGACTCTAACTGATGTTCAGTCACTCTCATTAATACCCTCTGGATCACCACCAGCGTGGCTGCTGCCCACAGCTGCCAGAGCGTCCCCCTCCTGCCTCTGGGATGTACTTGGAGGAAGAAAACGGGCTGTGGATACATGCAGGGCATGAAACAGGACTAAGACAATCCCGGCCACCCCGGCTGCCTCCTGAGCAGGACTCAGGGTAACTGGCCTGGCCCCTAGCTCCAGGTCTCTGTCTGTCTCCGGAAGTGACTCGGGTCCCCGTGGGTGGTCGCTCCCATGGCCATTATGCACGTGCGGCTTTCTGCCTGTTGACATTAGGGGATGTGCCCCCACCTTCCCTTTGTTCCATCCTCGATTTAAGACCCATTTGTTCTCACAGGCTTTTAACTGGTTTTCAATCTATGTTCATTGCTAGGGTGAGTTATCTTTTTCAAAAAATGCAACTTGCAAAGAGTGTCTGTACCCCCAATTAGCATTGTTAAGCAGTTTGGAAACAAATACAACTTAGACAAGATGAAATAACACTCTACTAGTCACTGAGAGATGCTGCTAAAAACAAATCACAAAGGATTCCTGGAAATTAGTCTCTGTTCCCTTCAAGGATTTTTGAAATGCTGCAGGCCTTCTGGTCCCTTAATTGGCATCTGAACAAAACCACCCTTTCTCCTCTGTGTGCTGCTCCAGAGGTGGTAAAACCCACTCCCTGCCACTGGCTGGCCCCTTTCCCACCTCAGGCTGGTAAAAACCAGGGCTGGATGGAAATGGGTGATCACCAAGCTGACACAGGCACTCTCTTGTTCTCTTTCCTTTCTCTTTCCTCACTCACTTTCCCTTCCCTTCACCCAGTTGCGTCCACCTCCATTCCTGGCAAACATCTCCATTCCCTTTTGAGACCCTAGCAGTTTCCCTTCTCTGCTGCCTGCCCTTTGGGAATGTTCTCGCAGCCAATCAGTTGTTGGGGGAATCAGGAACCTACTAGGACTTGAATAATAGAAAATCTCTAGGATTTGGCTTCTCTAGGATTTGCATAATAGAAAATCTCAGTAGTGGAGAAATGAGTGTACGTGATAAAAAGAGATATTCATGTACTTTACCTAATGGTTCTATAAAAGAAATGATTAAGATGATAATTCCTGAAACCTGAGTGGCTTTATCTTTTATTATAGAAAGAACCAGAGGACTAAACTCACCAGAGATAACCTATCGATTGTACTGTATAACCTCCTGCCTTCTGGCACCTGCACTTTCACAAAGTTCATCACTTTTAATAGTCCTTTTAGTTATATGTAAGAAATAGAATGTGTAGCTTGTAGGCATACATATTATTTCCTTGATTTCCGCCCCCTAAATTTGCTTTACAGACCAATCCTTTTCCTTGAGGAAGAAAAGGTTTTCTTTTTTCTTTTGAAGTAGACAAAGCCAAAGAGCAACTAAAATCCAGTGTGAAAAAAAATAAATAAATAAATAAAAAAATAAATAAATAAAATCCAGTGTGTAGCCATCCATTTCTTTCTTACACCACAAACCACCTAAACACACCTGTGCACCTTTACCTAAGGAAGGAACTGAATTCCAATTATGTATCCAAATATATGTATGCAGGTCCTGATGCCATAGCCATCCAATAATAAACTGCCCTGATGTGAGGAGCTGGTAAGGAAAACAAGCAACAGAAACTCACTGTCAGCCTCAGGTGGTCTTTACAGTTGGTTCATGTGACCATAGACTGGGGAAAGCTGGGCACAAATTTTATGGAAATTTTAAATTAAATGAGAAATTGACAAGCAGATGGAATGGAAAAAAATACAATATAGGTTTTGTGAAGCACTCTTTTAAATTTCTTCAGGTTACTGTTGTAAAGCAAAATGTTATATTTTAAGGATAAGTCAACCACAGTTTAGTATAGATCTTGTTAAACAAACCAACAAAAAACTCATTCAGCAGAATACATTTTTTTCTTTCAGTTAATTAAAGGTCATAAGCAACTAAAAATATAAACATATTAAATTTCCTATCTTGGGGATACGCAAGCTGTCATTTAAAAAATCACCTAAAAAAGTGCAGCTTTACTATATATAGTTATATTAAATACACAGCATACATATTTTAGTATTAGAATCCCTTAGATAAAGTCACTTCTTAGTTATTTCCTAACTTGAATTAAGTCCAATTCATGAGTTTTAAGATTCAGAGCAGGATAAATTGGAACAATAAATTTCTCAAGAAATTCCAAGCACCCTTCCTCATATCCTGTTGTTGAAATAAAGCCAAACCTAAAATGCCCAGTGTTGAGCTTTGTCATTTATATATTTGTCTGGTGGCTCCAGAGGTAGTTTCCATGGTAAGCGCCCTGTGCACCAGAAGCAGGGTGAGTGGAATGTCTCCTTCCAGTGAAGAACTTTTCACTGACAGTGATAAAGGCCAAGAACCTCCTTCACACAAACGACTGAAAAACTGAACATGAAGGACATTTTTATTTTGTTTTGTTTCCTTTGTGTGGTATCTGACTTCAGTGCAAATACCCATTTAATCAAGAATACAAAGACTGCCACCTTTGCTGGCTAAGGGCGTTCCAGAGACTGCAGTAAACATATATAGCTCTTTTCCTTTTTTTGTGAGGAAATTCCTGTGAGGTTGTCATTTCATGCTCCTGTTGTGCACTTTTGCCTCCTCTTAGAAGAGGGAAAAAGATTTTTCCAAAGGAATATTTCAGAGTAAGCTAAATCAAATCTGGAAAAACTTGAAATGCTTTAAAAGCTGACATTTATCTACTGTCATTTTAAAAAATATATAATTGACACATAACATTGTATTAGTGTTAGGTGTATAATGTAATGATTTGATATATTGCAAAATGGCTACCAGAATAAGTTAACAACCATCACTACACTTATAGATTTGGTTTTCTTGAGATAAGAACTTTCAAGAGCTATTCTCTTAGCAGCTCTCAATATACAAAACAATACCATTAACTATAGACTTCATGTTACACATTACATCCTCAGGATTTATTTGTCTCACAACTGGAAGCTATTGTCATTAATTTTTAGAAATATAAAGACTTTGGGGGAGAATATATAATAGAAGCCACTATTGACTGGAACTTTCCGGCTCGGGCATTTTTCTTTTCTTGGAGCTGATGAGATCAAATTGAACCTATACCTCTAAGCTAGCACAGGCTCTCTTTCTCTTTCACCTTCGAATCATTCTTTTCTAATACCTTCTATTACAATAGATGCTCTTTTTCCTCTTTAGGTCCTCTTCATTCTCTTCCCTAATTTCTTCAATTCTAGGGATATCACAGTCTATCTGCCTTCAAGTCTCTCCTTAAGCTTTGCTTCTTCTAGGTAATCTGTCCTGTGATAACAAGGGTGAGGGCACGTTGCAAACATTCTCAAATGTATAAGACATGAACTGACATTATATTACTAATGCTATCCTCATCACTGATAAGAAAATGGAATATTTGATTCTGAAAGACTGTGGTCCTTGTTTTCAGAAAGTATTAACAAAGACTCTCCCAGAATAATAACTGGTTTAGAGTTTGAATTGCTGTCAAATAAGACAAATAGTATCTCATCTTAATAATGCAGCCCTTTAAAAATCTCTAATATCAGACAAAGTAAAGGTATATTTAAAAAGACCTCATAATTGCTTGGGTACCTTACGGAAAAATAATAACAACTGACTTGAATTGAAGTCATATGCATGCCCTGTAGGCAGGTCTGTCTGTGATGTACCAGGGCAAGTATTATAACACATGTTTAATATAAAATGTGTTCCTGGGGTCAGTCTACTCTGTCAGTGTCTGGGTGTGACATTAAGTGTGACTTAGGACCTAGATCTTTAAACACAATAAGAGTTCGGTATGATATAAGTCACATCTATATCAGTCAAACAAAGGATTATAAGTTGTTACCTTTTTAAAAAGAAAAGATTAGATAAAATTGAGCAGTTTAGCTCTGGACAAATATATTATTTTTATTCTGACAATTTACATCCCATGCTATCACAGCTACTCTTATACCGTGCAAAGGCATGAGAAAGACCAGACATATTTAATAAACTAGTTTAAAAATAAAAAGTTATTTGCTGGTTCTTTAGGAAATGGAGACTATAATAAAATACACTTACTTTTTAATTCATTGAACCATTTTACCCCCTACACTTTTTGCATGTATATAACTAAACAACTAGATAAACATATTTGAAGAGAAAAACTTTTCTTCTAGTGATCAAGCACAACAACAAAAAAGTCCATGTAAAGTCAATATTTTAAGGAATTTAAGGTGGGATCTTTCAAATCTTGTCATTTGACATGAAACAATAAAATCTAAAGCCCATTTCAGAGATGTACTAAATTCCCAATCTGAACGTAATTGCTGTTCCTTGTCCCATGTGTATATATCATCAGTACAACTAAGAAAGAATTGCAGCCAGGCCTGGACCACCGCCAAGCAATTGATTATTAGCCATTAAAAGGGAAATGTTTACTTATTCATGGCAAGTAGTTTTTAGAAGGAAAGGCAAAGAGGTCTGATTTTAAATGCTGCCTTTTCTTTCCATCCTAAGGCTGATGAAAATCATTCACTTCTTCTTGGAAATGTCAAAAGCCCATTTTTATTTTCCTTTTGCTATTTTAACCAGAATACTGATAAAAAGGGGAGAGCAGTTGCTATGAGGCAAAGAAAAATGTCCTGGCAGTTGAGGGCCCTCCATCTATCAAGGGGAATTTGCAATGTTGCCTCTTTTCAAGACTGTATAGATTTGCAGGATTTTGTGAAACACTTAACCAAAATGGAAGGATTTAAAAGCAGAATGCAAGATATAGATGCAATCATTTTTTTAAAAAAAAATCAAGATACTTTAGTTTTATTTCAGAATTTTCTAGTCTTAAATTCTCAAGCACGCAATAGTGATGACCATCTTAGCTAATACTTTTGAAAGGGTGATTAGTGCAGACTGCTTAAGTATACTCACTATAGCACAGATGCTTTAAGATTAAAAACTCTTACTGGGATTGAGATGTACTACATCCAATTACAGGGAAACAAATACTTATCTAATTAAACAATAATATTCACAAGCTATGTTGAGTTTCAAAATAAGTTCAAGTGTCCAGAGCACCAAAGAATATTTTAAAACTGGAAAAGAATAGCCAGTCATTTGTTTACCAGTGATTTCTAGGATATTTCTAATATGTATAAAACCTAATGTCACAACAACCTTTTTTCTAATGACCCAATATCAAAATTATTTTCTCCTCCCATGTCTTTGAGCTTATCTGATGCGAAGAGGCAATTTTAAAAAGCACCTGCGTCTAGTAATTTTGGCTCTCCCTCTTCTTCTCTGCGTTTCTTCAGAAGGCACAGTTTAAGTGGAACTGTCTCCTGGAGTCCTCGGGCTCTGGCTCTTGGAGATAATTTAGGTAAAGTCCTAGAGAAGAGCTGAAAGGAGGACTGGACTAATGCAGAATCCACAATGAGGTAGGGAAGTTACAGTGCTTTCCAGAACCAGGAGGTACACAGTTTCCTTGGGGTATTCAAAACACAGACCCCTGGGGCCCAGGAACACTCTTCCCAGATCAGGGGAGGTGAGGCTAGAAGTAATATTTGGAGCTAATCCCAGAGCTTGGTCCTTCCTAGAGCACAATTGCTAGATGGGGGATGTATCTCCTCTTTGGGAGCCAAATACTAAGAGTAAAAGCAAATATTTGATGCTGAAGAGCTCTTAAGAACTGAAGAGTGCCATTTGCTTATTTCTACACGTCAGTGTGGGCTTAGGATGTTAAATAGATTAAAAGGCTAAGAAAGGTCAGTCAGGAAAGACGCTTCTTTTGCTTCTCTTGACTTGGTTCTCTTGGCAAAACTGTTATCTACCTACCCCTCCCCAGTCTTGTGGAGGCTCCTTGGGAAACTCATAAGACGTCACATCCTCCTCTAGAACATCCTAGAAAGTGTGGGGCCAGGATCCTAGGGATCAGAGGTCTAGAAGGGTAAGAAGACCAAAGTCTGTTGGTTGATGCGATGAAGACAGTTTTAGAAAAATTCAAGAGATATGTAACTATAAAACTGGTAGAGTCCTTAGAAATTACTAAATCTATTCTCTTCTGTTTCGGATGAAAAAAAAGCCTCAGAGTGGTGAGGTGATTAAAGCTCGCTAGGAATGCCAATTGGCTTCCAGGTCAGAGCTTCTTCTACCTGACACAGCCTCCAAGTTCAGACTCGAATTTGGGAGTCTGTCCTAATACTGGCCTAGGATAGTCTTTTTCGGTACCTTCCTTCCACCTCTCCCAGGAGAGGGGCTGACAGAGGTTGCTAGGCATCGTGCGCCAGCCAGAGAGAAGGCCACGCGGCCCTGAGTCAGTCTATGACCTGCCCAACCTCTAGGGTGCGGAGCTTAGGTGCTGGGCACTGTGCGCGCAGGGTTTCCGGCTTCTGCCGCTCTCCACCCCGGCTCCCTCTTCCGCCCTAGCTCGGACGGGACAGCCAAGCCATTTCAATTTAATCTTCTTTAAAAAGACATAACTAATAAATCTATTGCCGAGACTTCGGAGAGACGGCCAGCAGAGTGGATCGTGCTCCCAATCCCATTGAACCCCATTGAAAACCATGACAACACAGGACAAGCTCCGATTTATCCCGGCGCGCTAAAGCGCATTGTGAGCAGGCGTCAATCACGCATTATTTCGGACTGAACAAATGCAAAATCTTGACTGGAACAAATGCTTCCAACAGGTCCGGGGCGTCGAGCTCCATTTCCCCTTTGTCCGCGGCCTAGCAGTTGGCCTGTATTGGGGTTGCCTCCGCCCGACCACCCAGGGCGCCGCACTGTCCCGGCGCCTCGGGCACGCTTGACAGGGAAGCTGCTGGGGAGGGTGCGCCGGGCCGGGTGGGGCGGCCGCAACTGCAAGGGAATCGGGTCCGAGTTCAGATCAGGTGAATACAGGCGTTCACGTGCGGCCACCTGAGTGCCGCCGGCTCGCACCGAAATTTAACCCACTACCCTATCCACTGGCTGCAGAAGGAGAGGCTTCTGAGAGCGCGCTCGCTCGGCCCTTGCCTGAAGCGCGGCTACCGTGGAACCATGAGCCAAGAAAATGTGTCCGGCTCCTTGCACCTTCTACACGACCATTTCCTCAGATAGGGAACGAGAAGATATCGGGAAACCCCGAGCAGGCTCTCTTTTCAGCCCGGCGGGCGCACTCCTAACTCCCGCAATCGGTCCCTTACCAGACCTGGCTCAGCAGCTTTGGTGGAGCGGAGAGCCGGAGGCACCCAAGGCCTGCTTTGGGGCAGAGGACGCACCTCCAGTCCCCGGCCTGACGTTGAGGCTACGGAGGCCAGGCGGTGCTCAGACGCCAAGGAGGCAGCAACGCCCTCCTAGAGCGCCCTTGGAAACGCCACCGCCCGTGAGGCCTAGAGTGGGCCTGGGCCAGCCACCGGGCAGAGTGGGAAAACGAGCCTGATACCTCGTAGGAAAATAGTTTGGCTTGATTCCGCCTGCATTTTGCTGGCCTGGGGCTCCCCGGATGCTCCCAGCCCTTCCCGAGCACCGCTGAAGTTGCGGGCGCTTGGGGTGTAGGAGATTCCTAGCGGTCTTCGAAACCCTCTGCACAGACGCTGGCGAGGCCAGGCCTCTCCTCTGCGCCCGCCTGCAACTTCTCGCCTCAATCCTTACAGGAGCCCAGCCAAAAAGAGAAAGAGAGCGCGCCAGTGTTCAACGCCGCCTTGTAAATCACTTTCCGGATAATTGCGGGAAACGAACACTCCAGCAAACAAGCTCGAGGAATAAAGCTAACAAGGAATAAATTCCTGGGTGCTCATAAACCCACCCAAGTCGCCCCCACCCTTCCCGGCGCTCCTGCGGGGCCAGGCTCGATGTCAGCCCTGGTGGAGGAGGAGGAAGCCGGGACCGGAGGGCGGTGGCCACCGCTCGCCACCCAAGATGTTATTCTTTGGCAACAATCCCCATTATCTGTCCCCACTTGGTACTAATCAGACAGAATCGCTAATGCGGAGGGCAGCTTCCTGCCGCCTCTGGGAGGTAACGGGGCGCCCGAGGGGCGGAGAACGGGGCGGGGCGGGGGGCGGAGGTGGCACCTTCCGGGCTCGCCGGGGCTTTGGTGCAGCACTCATTCAGGTACTTAACACCCGGGAGACCCGGACCTCGGCTTTCAGAGCGTCCCGGGTGGGAAGAGCTGTTTATATAAACTGGGATTCCACGGTAAACGCGCTAATATCTCGGTAGCCAGCGCATGGCGTGCGCCTCTCACGCCCACCCATAGGAGCGGCGTCCCGCGCCACCCCTCGATTCCAAGTCTGCCCTGCCCCGCCTCCTTCCCCTGCTCGGCCATGGCCACCTCTGGACGCCTCAGCTTCACCGTGCGCAGGCTCCTGGATTTACCGGAGCAGGATGCGCAGCACCTGCGGAGGAGGGAGCCGGAGCTACGCGCCCCGGCTCCCGGCCCCTGCGCCACCTGGCTGGAATCCGAGCGCGGCCACTACCCTTGTGAGTGAGCAGAAGACAGCGGCGGGGGGAGTGAACGGGCTCAGTGCGGGGATGGGAAGCGGAAACCCCAGCCCAAGGTCTGGATTTCCTCAGTGTTGGACCCACAGACTCTGTCCTCCTGAAACCCCTATGCCAGTTGGCATATCTTGAGAGCAGATCCCTGCGCCTGGCGCTAACGCCCGGGATTTGGGTTTCCGTTTCTAGGGGTCAGAATATTTAAATATTTAAGACGCCGTCCTTAAATGCCTGAAAAAGTGGCCACGTTCTTCTGGCCTGGGTTTGGGATGAGCAGTACTGGCGAGCCTGGATTCAGGGCTTTGCAAACGTCGGCAAACCGTAGTGCAGTCGACCTCAAAGTGACCCGTCTTGGTGAGGCAACTTGCAGTGAATTCGTCTGCCAGCGCAGCGGCCAGGACGGATTGGTTTTAATAGACCCCCGGGGTGGGTTTCTTTGGAGGTGCAGTCCCAGGCTGTGGTCTAAAAGGTCGTCGAATTCAGAGGTGGGTGTCCAGATAATGGGCTCGGGGAAGGAAACGGCCTCATCCCGAAAGCCGCGGGCGAGTAGGGGCGCCCTCCCGCTCGTGGGTCGGCGCCCGCGCTCCAGCGGCGGCCGGCGTCTTACAGGGCCGTGTTTCCTTTGCGTCCCTAGCCTCGGACGAGAGCAGCCCAGAGGCCAGCCCGAGGGACTCGTCGCAGCGGCCGTCCGCTCGGCCTGCGTCTCCGGGCTCGGATGCCGAGAAGAGGAAGAAGCGGCGGGTGCTGTTCTCCAAGGCGCAGACGCTGGAGTTGGAGCGGCGCTTCCGGCAGCAGCGCTACCTGTCGGCGCCCGAGCGCGAGCAGCTGGCGCGCCTGCTGCGCCTCACGCCCACACAGGTCAAAATCTGGTTCCAGAACCACCGCTACAAGCTGAAGCGCGCGCGCGCGCCGGGAGTCGCCGAGGCGCCCGACCTGCCCGCGGCTGCCGAGGTGCGCGCCGCGCCCGGCCTGCTGCGCCGCGTGGTGGTGCCCGTGCTGGTGCGCGACGGGCAGCCGTGCGGCGGCAGCGCCCAGGGCGGCACGGCCGCCGCCCGGGACAAGAGCGCGGCGCCGCCGGCCGCCGCCTGCCCTGTGCCAGGCTACGCCGCCTTCGGGCCTGGCTCGGCTTTCGGCCTCTTCCCCGCCTACCAGCACTTAGCGCCCCCCGCCCTGGTCTCCTGGAACTGGTGAGGCAGCCGAGGGGCGCAGGCCCCTGGGGCTACGCCGGACTTGGAGTGAGCTCTGCAGCCCCAGCCGGAGACCTGGAGCGCGTCCTGCCGCCCCACCTCCTTCGGCGCGGGGGTCGTCTCCGGCGCCCCCACCGGCCGGCAACTTCCGCCAAGGCACGCCGTCTCCTCTTCCCTGGACCGCCAGACCCAGAGCTAGATTTTATTGCTTGAACCTTATTTGTACATTTAAAAATAGCTATTTGTATGGGAAGCAACTTATTTTAAAAGAAATAGAATATTTTTCCTCTTTGTGGTGAGAATAAAATGTGTAGGGTTGGGTCCCCTTTTTGCGTGTCTGCCGGGAAACGAAGGTGGGAGCAGTGCCTTCCCGATCCGGAGTTTGGGTCGCTGGGCCACTCTTCACCCGCCACGTTAAGGCCCACCCACCCCGAGCTGGGTAGAAGGGCAGAGCACAGTCCCCACGCGCCTTTAGGAAGAAGCAAGGGGAAGGGAGAGAAGAGGGGGGAGCAGAGGCACTTCTGGGGGTCCTGTAAGTGTGGGGTGGTGGCTCTGCTCCCAAAGTGAGACGGAGGCCCCTGAGCCGCTGGAGCTTCTAACTCCGAAAGTCAACCGAGTCGGCCACGAAGGGCATAAAGAGAAGGCATAATGAGCTTCTCCGTGAGGGCTCGGGGAATGCCAGCGGGACCCGGGCTGAGCGCGCTGCTGGTGGTTCGTTTCGGGGACCCGAGGGCCACGCGGGGAACCTCGTTATGCCTTGCGAGCGCCTCGCTGGGCAGCTGTGATTTTCCGCCTCTTGGCGTGACACCTGGCCAGGGAGGGACCGGGAGCGGGTGGTGTGGTGGAGAATGAAACACGGGTGGGACCCGTTGGTTCATCCCGTGTCACCCACGGCCCCAGTGTACCGCCCGGGCCGGGATCTAGGGTTCTACCCCGCCGGGTTTGTAACTGTTCTTCTTGGGCATCCCTCGGTATCCGTAGTCGCAGGGCCTCCCATGCAGTGCAGTGTTCACTCTCGGAGATGTGAGGACCTTTCTGGCGCCCAGTGAAGGGAGGTTGAGTTTAAAGAGCACTTTGGGGGCATCAGATCCAGGGGCAGGAGCAAGGGCTCGATGAGGCCTGTGAGAAGTAGGCATTGGCCCTCTTTTGGGTTTTAGCTTTCTTGTCCCAGGAGGAAAAGGAGGCGGAGGTAGCGGGAGGGTGGGTAGCTGAGGTCCTGTTATCACCTGGGATTTTGGGGGTGGGGAGAGACAGGAGGGCAGAGGGGAAGGGAGAGGGGTGTTTGGGTCTCAGCTGCTGGCCACCTTGCCTTCCATATGGATGCAGTTATCTTAGAAGAATCTCTATCCTTAAACCTCCTTTTGTGTTGGGAACTGAAAAGAGCATTGTCAGGCCTGAAAAGGACCTAGACAAAATCCGCACTGTTTCGATTCAGGACTCTGTTTAATCAGTCCCTGGTGACAATGTACTGGGTGTTAGGGAGGACAATAGTATCTTTTTAAACCTTGTGGCCTTTGGGAAGACAAAGGGCTTGAATTTCATGGGCTTACAACTTCAATTAGAACAGTGTCAGTGTGCATGGGAGATTATCAAATTTGTATCATAAAACCTCTCTCTAATAAATGATTGCTGGGGTGGGAGCTGGATGTTGTAAGACATATATTGGAAACTGCCCTCAGGGCTTCCCAGTCAGCCCTGGCAGAGCGGATGGGAAGGAAGAGGGAAGGATTTCTGAAGAAGGCCCCGCTCAGAACTTGTCCCTGCAGTCAGCTGTTGGGAGCCTGGCTCGTCCATGCTCTTCTGAAAGGTTGTTTCTCCAATAATGGAAGTAAAGACTCGTAGCTCGTTTTCTGTTCTTGGTGGTGATGAAGACCTGAACGTTCGTGAAAGTGCAAAATCACCACCTGTTTAGTTTCCTGCCTTTTCTTTCCTGGAGCTCCAGAAAAAGTAGGACTTGGGGTAAGCAAAGCAGAGAGTATTAGCTATGAAGCCCATAGGACTAAAGGCTCTGACTGTGGAAAGACTCACTTCCCAGGAAGATCTTTGGGAGAGCATCTTCAACCAGATTCACCTGGAGATGAATTCACCCAGGTGGAGGACCCAGAGAGGTGGTCACAGCCATAGGAGGCCAGCCCGTGTCCTGTGGAGGAGCAGACATTTTTTTCGGCTCTAGCATCAGGATCTCTCGTGTCTACAGTTCAGTTCAGTTACTCAGTCGTGTCTGACTCTTTGCGACCCCATGAATCGCAGCACGCCAGGCCTCCCTGTCCATCACCAACTCCCAGAGTTTACTCAAACCCATGTCCATCGAGTTGGTGATGCCATCCAACCATCTCATCCTCTGTCGTCCCCTTCTCCTCCTGCCCCCAATCCTACCCAGCATCAGTTACCCACTTCTTTTTGCTCCTTTTCCTTTAGGTCCCTTCCTTTGTAGAGGAAAAGTCATAGGGGAGAGTTATTAATGTATTCCCATCACCACCCACCCATTTTAGAAATTCAGGCTGTCATTTTTCTTCTGTTCACACCTGCAATCAGCTGGAACTGATGAATGTCAATTTCCTTTCTGACCTAAAAGATCAATTCCCCTAGGCTCTGACAAGAGAAACTAAACCCAAGGCCTTTCCCAGCAGCTGTGAGAACTGTTGGGATCTCTCTCCCCAGATGAAAATGTTTCATACCTGTCACCCATCACCAATATTGCAAGGCAGAGTCACACTCAGCAAACTTTTATTGAAACTTGCTCTGTTCTAGGCATTGTTCCAGGCACTTTCACAGCTGATCTCACAGAAACCACTGCATATCTAATATACCCATTTTGCAGATAAGAAACTGAGGCTTAATGTGTAGGAGTAAGCAGTCATAAACCTCACAGAATATTGCCATTGTCCTTAGCTTAGCCCTTACTTAAGCTATGATGTAAACTGTCCTTAAAGTGGACAGTTGAAATCTTTATGTGATGACAACATATATGCTACCCAGCCACTATAAAATTGTCTTATGGATGACCTGGAAGGATGGAAGAGCATGCCAAAAGTACCATACATGGCTTAAGGCCACTTAGAGAAGTTGACCATGGCCTATCACAGTAGCTGCTAACATTTACTGATGTTCCTGTGTATGAGGCAATATTCTAAATTTTTAAGTCAGATTAACTCATGTAATCTTCATAACAACCCTGTAAGATGCTACTGCTCTTCCTACCTTACAGGTGGTAAGGAAACTGAAGGCCAGAGAGGTTATCAGTAACTTGTCCAGATCACACAGCTAGTAAGTGACAGAGAAGATCTGAACCCAAGCAGTCTAACGTTAGATCTCAAACCTTTAACTACATGGTGGCAGTTATTTCCCATTCTTTGTTTATGTTTTATTCCTCCCAGTCAACAATCTTGGTTACCTAATAGACACTTCTGTAAGAGACATGTTTTTAGCATCTCTGTGTCTCTCCATCTCCCCCCCCCCCCCCCCCCCACCTACCAAAGCTCGAGGTTTTGGACACAGCCTCTGTGTTTGCCCTGTGTCTGTTTGTGTGCGTTCTTGCCCAGCTGTCAATGAAACACAGCTCTTGTCTGCAGGTCACAATATTTTCCTGTGACTATCGTCCCACCATTCTTCTTCCAGAAAAACATCTGCTGCCGCTGCCTTGACACCAATTGTCCACTCAGCGTTTGGTTGCTGCTGACTCTGATAAGCTCCTCTAAGCTTCCCCAACCCCCAGGCCCAGATCCCTGGGGAACTTTATGACTTTGGCTTCCCTAGCCCTTTCCCCTGTCATCTTTTTCCTTCCTAGGTCTCCAGTGTTATCTTTATTATTAAATGTCATCCTCCTCACATTTACTCTCCTGCCATGGTAAACATTTTCACTTTATCTCACTTAAGTCCCTTTTGGGTGGAGATTGCAATTTTCACTTCAGTTTTCTCTCCCATTGTTCAGAGGATCTCACATCTTAACATGTCTGTTATCTGACCAATTTAGCACTTTAGAATCTTAGATAACATGTTACTGATGGCTTAGTAGGAAGTTATTTGAGCTCAGGTTAATGTATACCTTCCTTTCTAACAGTGATGTTTAGTTGTTTATTATTCTCTTGCATTCACACAATTAATTGTTGCCTCTTCAACCCACACACACTTCACTACCGTTAAAACATTTAGACTTAGGGATAAAATGCCCAGGCAGGATAACTATGGACACTGCATGATTAATTATTTGTTAACCATGTTTATCTGTTCTAGGTATTTCAGTTAACCAGTCTAGGCAGGTTATCTGTAAAATGAATAACAGTCAAGAAAGCTTTTGGAATGCTAAGAAAGTACCGTCTCTACCCCAGGGCATGATCATTTCTATAGATATGATTGCATTACTTGATATTCAAAATTTGCATGAGAAATTGTATCCTTTCAGGTCACTCATCATCTCTCCAAGCCATGATGTGGGAGTGGATTTGCTAAATGGTACCTTAATTACTTTCAGAAGTCCAATTCTGCACCTGTTAACACCCCTCCAATACCCTTGCCCAGACTAATAGCCAAAGGTATGTGACATTCCCTTTTCTCCTGTGTTCCCACCATTCATGTCACTCAGTTTATAAATTCACCAAAAATATGAACAGTATTCCCATCAGTGCTGATCCATAGAGCAGTATTTTTTTTTTTTTTTTAACCAGGAAGGATCAGTTAGGCTGTTAAAACGGTCTCACGTCCTCCCCAGATTTTTTAAGTATGGGGGGGGGGTTCTCCTTTTCCTCAACTATGCCCTGCGGAGGGTTCTTGTTGTTTATCCAGAAAAGTAACATCAGATTTTAGAAGCAGAAGATCATACTCTCTTTAATACCCTGCGCTGTGGACCAATAAAAATCTCTAGCTCTTTATCGAGGTCCTGTAGTTGCAAAAGCTGCCCTAGTTTCAGTATAGTTGCTATGAGGAGGGTGTTATGGAAAGAGCATCTGAGGGAACCTTGGTCAGGCTTAATCTCCTCCTGCGTTCTGACTGGGTGGTCCTTTATGAGTCAACGGTTTTTCAAATGCATTCCCCCAGCTAAAGACTCTGAATTGGACTGTCCCTTTTCTCTCCTTGTAATACCATCTCCCACCTTACCCACCCCTTCTCCTTTCCTATGGGCTGGATAGGATACTTGGCAGAATTCCCTAGGAAGAGGAGTGGAGGCTGTTTGCAAATTAAACCAGAGACAAAAGTACCCAATAACCCATTAAAAGGGCCCTTGACTCTCACCTGAGATGTCTCTCATAACTTCCTTCTCCAGCTTTGCTGAAGGATAATGTTTTAAGCTGTGCTTCCTCCTAAAGAACTTACTGATTTAGGTTTAAATTACCTCCTGGGAGGCAAATTTTCAACCAGAGGCAACCCTGAGTTGTCATAACATATCAGGGTCTGACACAAACAAGCTTCAGCAAAAAGTGAAATAACAAGAAAGCTTATTTTTTTAAACAACAAAATTGAAATTCAGAGCAAGAGACACACAGAAGACCAGGAGAAGGCAAAAGAAACGTCATGAGTAACCACTTTTCTGAGAAACTGTTTTTCCTGCCTAATCACATGGATGGACTCAATCATCTGTCCAGCCAAGTGTTCAGCAGAGTTCCTAATTCATTGTGGGGAACATTTCCTACTTAATTTAAAACATAGAGTAGAATTTTCTTATTTTCCATATTTTTGGATAAAATATTATCTTAAAGTTAATCATTTTATCAGTATTGAGGTGTGTGGGAGTGTAGGCAACTAACAGAATGAAATGAAGCTTCTAGAATGTTGTCATCCAGAAAACAAGAATCTTCTCTTTCTTCACCTAACTTGTCACTAATGGAGAGAAAAGTGAACACGTGCTGAAATTCTTCAGGTACGCCTAACAGCTAAGCAACCTGATTCCACAACAGTTCTTTTAAATTCTTAAATATGCATATAATACACGTATAAGTAGGTAGGAAGCAGATTTTTGGGAGTGTTCAGTTCTTTTAATGAGAAAGAAAACCTCTAATTTATAGTCTCACTTGTCAGACCCATAGAGAGGATGGATAGTTTGTTATTCTCTTTCTAAAAATACTTTCTTTGTCAGATAATATGGAAAATACTGAAATGTATAAATAATCTATGGTCTTAAGGATAGTTACTTTCATATGACATTTGGTTTCATTACTATGACAGTGGTGTGATGAATAGGAGATTCAGGTGAGCTGTTGAAAGTGCAAGGGTACATTTCATTTGTATCACTGTAAATTACAATCACAAAGAGAAATGATTGAGATCATATTGGTTTGGAAAGAACAATTCTCCTCTATCCTTTAGTTTCCTTTTTTCTTCAGCCTCAAATTGTTCCCTCTGCCTAGAGTCATGCAGTGGGAACCACAATCATTTCTGTCTTTAGCAAGGTAAAAACAGACTGTGAAGAGGTCCAAAAGGACATGGACAGAGGAGCTGGCTGTTACTTGGTATGAGTTCAAACAGGGCAGTATGGTTTCCAAAGGAGCTGCAGTTCACCAGCTTCTGGTAAATTAAGGACTTCTGAAAACTCCATTACCCAAAGCCCATGTCTGTGAAGCCTTAGAAGGTAGAGGAGTTCAGAATTGATTTTAGAATTTTTAGTTACCTCCAGTCCCTCTGAAAAGGCATTTTTGCAGTTAGTTTAACTTTCTTCCGTCTTTGCCATTATATGATGTGTTAGCCAGCTAATTTTCAGACAACAGAGGGAGGCTGAGAAACTTGTCCAACTGGAGCTATCTCGGTGTGGAGATTCCCAGGATGGTGAGAACTCCAGCTTCTTACCAACTAAGGACTCCATGGGGACACAGGGGCCCACTTCTGCACAGATATGATAACAGCACATCATTGCATATAAGGAAAATGAAAGCCAAAATATGTACCAAAAAATCCAAATTAATTCTCTTTAAATTGACTCTTACCCCTGTCAGCATAGCTATTTATGGCTGCTGTAACCAGGTCCTTCTTTCCCATAACCTCATGACTGTTTTTGAAGACTTTCCTTCATCCTGTTTCTAGGAGGTCTTCACCAGGACCTCCTCGCTTCCTGCATCCCTTTACACACTAAGGCTTGGAGACCTTTTATCATCTCCTAAGTCCACTGTGCTTCATCACTCAGCCATCATCCTCGTGCCTTAGAACTTTTTTGAGAATATTATTTTGCTCAGAAATGCCCTAGTCTACAATGCCCTAGCTCTTTTTCTTTTTGCACATGGTTACAGTTGCATGGTTACAGTTCCTTCCTTGTCTCTAAAGCTTTCCCTGAGTTGAGAATTGAGTGAGCCTTAATTTGGGAAGAGAGAACTGAATTGTCACATTCATTGCATGAGAATACTTTTCACCTCAGTGCCTTAGACCATCATCTAGAGATAACACCACCTACCACATTTGATTAATAAGAGTACTGAATGCATGAATAACATCTACTAGTCAGCTGTGCATCAACGTAGTCCCTATTCCATATTGCAGACATACATCCAATATAATGTTTAATTTGTTTAGCTTATCATAACAATCAGCTACGACTAAGTTTTATAACATATACAACCCCAACATCTCAGTGCCTTAGCTGCAAAGGGTCATTTCTTATTTGTATGACATGTCCCTACAGCCTGCATCATTTCATTTTCATCCTGAGACTTCAGCAGAAGGAACAACCCTTTATATACGATGTTTCAGAGGAGAAAGAGAACATGCCATTGGCTGTTAAAACTTCCAATTGAAAATGATCTATGTCATTTTTTGCATTTAATTGGCTAAAGCAAATTGAGCAAGCTTAATACCAGCTGGGCAGGAGGGAAAGTGATTATTTTGAATAATAATACAATCTGCTACATTTGTGTTCTTAAATTTTTAATTTATGACCACATACTATGCATGCTTACGGTGTTAATTATTCCTTTAAATTTTCAGAAGAAGAAATGTCACAGTGTGCTATTTCACACTGTAAAGTACACTTTATACTACAGATAGTATAAGAAGAATAGGAATTCTGTCTCTTTCCATTATTTGAATAGCACCTGTACCACATGCTCTTGGTGACATTTAGGAGAATGGTCAACACTCAGGTGAACAGGCAGGTAAGAGACCATCTGAAGATACTGTGAGCAACCATCATCAGGATACAGTTTTAACTGCTTGGTGTGAGGTTATTCCTACAGAGCCTCTTCTGCCATGACTCATTATAGGTGATAAAAAACCACTGCAAGGATTAATTGCAGTTGTTACTTATCATTCCAGGAAGTTCACTTAAATAGATACCAGAATAATGGAAGGACAAACAACAGTTATTTGAAATGTCAGAACATAAGTTTCTTAGTCCAACATCCAGATAAAGCCATAGCAGAGCCTCACATATTACCTGACAGATAAACACACAATCACACAAAACTGTTTTTAAACATAGAACCATAATTTACTTAACCAATTTTCAATTAATATTTATATAATTGTATGATATACAGTATGATTTTTACTGTTATATAAAAGATTGAAATGAATGTTCCTACTGGCATTGTGCATCTGCCTCAATGTTTCTCAAGGATAAATTCCTAAAAATGCATCATTGACCGAAGTGGTATGTACATCTTGAAGGCTTTTTATTTCAATCCACTAGTTCTCCCACCCTTCACTGTCCCCTGGTGCCCTCACTTCCCTACTTGCCCAGCTTAAATTCCATGACCAGTCATTATAATCATTCCTTTGAACATGCCCTGAGCCTCCTCACACGAAGCATGACTATATGACTCTTGTTACATTCAGCTCTCCTTCTACTCTACACCGGCATCCAGGCTGCAAAGTATGGCTGGGGCAAAATACAACCGCATTGACTGATCTGACTTTAAATTTATGACCGTTAACTTCAAATAAGCCCTTAATGTTGCCAGGCCATCATGTTAGATGTCTCTAGACCCTTCATTTCCCCATTATCCTCCTTGACTGTTTCATACCATTTTGTTTCTCAACTTCCCACTTCCTCATTCTTACACTCAGGTTCCTACTTTACTGTGAAAACTGAAGTAACAGAAGAGAGATCGTCCATAGATGTCTCCCGTGACATCACTGCCTTAAAAGCTAGTGTTTCCTTCTGCTTTGTCTTCCCTGCTGTTACCATAAATGAGTGGCCCCCGCTTTGATTTTCTCTAGGATATCACTCCAGTGATTTTTGCTCTCTTGCTTCTACATTATCAATTTTTTTTTCTTTCTCCTGCACCATTCCTTTGAGCGTACAAATATGCTGCTATCTCCCCCATCTTAAAAATGAAAGTATTTTCTCTTGACCCTCCTTCCTTTGACAGCTCTCATCCCTTTAAGCAAAACTCTTAAAATACTTGTCTAAACTCACAGTCTTCAATTTCTCTTCTTCCCCTCTCTCGTTACAATCATCATTGAGTTAGAATTTGCATACAACAGCATTCATCAATTTGACGTTGTTTTGACAAATGTAAACAGTCATGTAACAACCACTACAATTAAGATAGAGAACATTTCCATCACTCCAAAAGTATTCCCACCGCCTCTGTGTAGTCAATTCCCTGCCTCACCCTAAGACTCTGGGAACCAGTGATCAGCTTTCTCTATTATTGTTTTGCTTTTCTGTAATTTTGTTATATATAAATGTATATTATATATGTATATTATATATTATGTATATTATATATACATATATTTGTATACATATACATATGTTTGTATACATATATGTATTGTATATACATATACATTATATATACATTTATATATAATGTATATTATATATTGTATATATATTATATATAATGTGTATATTATATATATGTATTATATATAAATATAATCTAAAGTATGTAGCCTTTTTGTAAGACTTCATTCACTTAGCATAATACTTTGTGATTTACCTATGTAGTCTTTTGTTTCTTTTAATTGCTGAGTATTATTACACTATATTGATAATACTACAGTATTTGTTTACCATTTTACCAGTTGATGGGCATATGATTTGCTACCAATTTCTTTACTGTTATGAATAAAACTGCTATGAAATTTCATGAACAAGTCCTTTTTAAGGCTCTCTTTAAATGCTTTAGAATATATATATATTGGAATAGAGTTGATTTACAATGTTGTGTTAATTTCTGCTGTACTATATAGTGGTTCAGTTGTATATTTATATTATCTTTCATATTCTTTTCCATTACAGTTTATCACAGGATATTGAATATAGTTCCCTATGCTACACAGTAGGGCCTTACTGTTTCATTAAAAAGTCTTTGAGTTTACACATGTCTTCATTTTCTTTGAGTAAATACTTAGAAATGCAATTGTTGAGTCATGTAAAAGTATACATTGAACTGTAAAAGAAACTGCCAATCTATTGGTATTTTCCAAATGGGGTGTAGCACTTTGCATTCTCAGTAACAAGTAGACTGGGGGTTCTAAATCCTCCACATATTCAACAACACTGGGTTACCCGGACTTTTTACAGTTTAGTCATCCTAGTGAGTTGTAGAGGTATCTCATGATGCTTTCATTTGCATTCACTTAATGACTTGTGGGGGCTTCCCTCATAGCTCAGTTGGTAAAGAATCTCCCTGCAATGCAGGAGATTAGGGGTTCAATCCCTGGGTCAGGAAGATCCCCTAGAGAAGGAAATGGCAACCCACTCCAGTATTCTTGCCTGGAGAATCCCATGGACAGAGGAGCCTGGTGGGTTACAGTCCATGGGGTCACAAGAGATGCACATGACTTAGCAACTAAACCACTACCACCACCGAATTGTGGTATTGAACATCTTTTCATGTGCTTATTTGACATCATAAATATTTTCTTTGGCCAAGTGCCTCTTCAAATCTTTTGCTCATTTAAAAAAAATAAACCAGGTTGTTTGTCTTCTTGTTACTGTGTTATGAGAGTTCTTTACATATTCTGGACAGAAGTCTTTTCAATCAGACATGAGTTTTATAAATATTTTCTCTCAGTGACTTGCACATTTGTTTTTTAATGATATTTTTTGAAGAGTGAAAGTTTCAGATTTGATGAAGTCCAATTTATTGATTTTTTTCTTTTTTGATTCAAGCTTATCTGCTGTAAGTAATCTTTATTAACCCAAGGTCATGAAGATAGTTTTTCCTAGAAGATTTTCTTCTAGAAGCTTTTAACTTTTAGCTCTTAAGTCTGTGATTCACTTAAATTTAACTTTTGTTCAGAGGTAAAGGGTCAAGTTTCTTTTTATTTCCATCTTGATGTCCAGTTGTTTTGTTTGTAGAAGTGTTTCCTTATACTCTGTTTTCCCAGCTCTTACCACAGATAAATGGTGCCAGCATCATTATTAAAGACTATCCTTTTCTTTTGAATTACCTTGATACCTTTGTGAAATACCAATTGATTGGTATTTTTTATTTGTATTTTTTGAATTATGAAAGTATGATAATACATTTATAAGAGATTTGAAAAATATAGAACAAGGTAGATACAGTTCCACTCTATATTACAATTATTTTTTAAGTAGATAAATTAAGATTTTTACTTTAAGTTTCAATATCAAACTTTCAAAGATTAACATTAAATTATTCTTTAATAATTAAAGAATAAAAAATAAGAAATTAATATTAAAGGTACTTTAACAAAATTCCATGTATTTGGAAATTAAATGTCCACTTTTAAATGATGGGTGTATCTATGAAGTCATAATGAGGAAAATTAGAAAATATTTGCAATGCAATAGAATAAAAATGAAAAGAGAATTTACCAGAATTTATTGCATGTGGCTGAAGCTGGTCAATGCAGTTAAATACAGTGTGGAGTCTTGAATAATGTATGAAAACAAATAATGGACATTAGCATAAAATTTTGTGAAATTGGAACACAAGCTGTACTTTAGTTAATAATACTGTATCACTTGTTCATTTTTTTTTACAACATAGTATTTCTTTATATTCTCAGAATTGGATTAGAAGTTTCAAGCCTTACTCAAAATTTTAAAAAAATCACTAAGATAATAAATTTTCTAGACTTTTAGCAGTAATGAAAATGAAAGTATTAGTCACTCAGTCATGTCTGACTCTTTGTGACCTCATAAACTATACCTGCTAGGCTCCCCAGTCCATGGGATTCTCCAGGCAAGAATACTGGAGTGTGTAGCCTTTCCCTTCTCCAGGGGATCTTCCCAACCCAGGGATCAAACCCAGGTCTCCTGCATTACAGGCAAATTCTTTACCATTTGAGCCACCAGGGAAGCCCATTAGCAGTAATACTAGATGCCAAAATACATGGAACTATATCAAAGTTTTTAGTGAATATAAATTAGAAATCTAGGATTCTATTCATACTAAATCAGACAAGTACCACTGCACTCTTTTGATTACTATAGTTTTATAGTAAGTCTTGAAGTCAGGTAGTGTGAGTCCTAAAACTTTGCTTTTTTTTCCCTCAAAATTGTTTTGGCTATTTTAGGTAATTCACATTTTCAAGTACATTTTAGAATCAGCTTATCAATTTGTATTTTTTTTAAAAAGCTTGCTTGAATTTTGGTTGAAATTACTTTGAACTTATAGATCACCTTTATGTTTAGAAGATATTTTCACTGGGTATAGGGTTTGGGGTGGAAGATTTTTTCCTTTCAGCACTTTAAAGATGTTGTATCTTCTAGCCTGTGTGGTTTCTGATATTAAGTCTGCTATCATTCTTCATCTTTATTCCTCTTTAGGTAATGAATCTCTTTCCCTTGGTTGCTTAAAAATTTTTTCTCATTAACACTGGATTTCAACAATTTGATTGTGATGTGCCTTGAAGTGACTTAAGTTATGTTTGTTCTGTTTGGGTTTCTTGATCTTTTTTTGGATAAATAGGTTTATAATTTTGAATAAATTTGCATTAAAAATTTTTTTTTCTTCAGTTATATTTTATGTCCCCTTCTCTTCCCTAAGTCTTCTCTCCTCCTGGGACTCCAATTACAGGCATATTATATACTTTGATTAGTCCCACAACTCATTAAGATTGTTTCTTTTTTTTCCAGTGTTTTTTTTCTCTCTGTGCTTCATGTTGGTTTGTTTCTTTTTCAGTGTCTTCAAATTCATTTATCTTTTCTGCTATTTTATTTTTTAATCTCTAGAAGTTTTATTTGGGTCTTTATATTTTCTTTCCTTATCAAGTTTATATTTTTCTTGAAATCCCCAAGTGCATTCATAAGATTTATAATACTTGTTTTAAGGTCCTTGTTTATGAAATCCACAATCTCTCTCATTTTTGTTCCCATCTCTGTAAAGTACTTTTTATTCTGGTTATGGGTCATATTTATTTGTTTCTTTAAAGTCTTGGTAATTTTTAAAAAATTAATTTATTTTAAATTGGAGGATAATTGCTTTACAGTATTGTGTTGGTTTCTGCCACACTTCAACATGAATCAGCCACAGTCACACATATGTCCCCTCCCTCTTGAACCCCCCCCCCCACCTCCCACCCCATCCCACCCCTCTAGGTTGTCACAGAGCACTGGTTTGAGCTCCCTGCATCATACAGGGAATTCCCACTGGCTATCTGTTTTACATAAGGTAATGTGTATGTTCCCATGCTACTCTCTCAATTTGCCCTGCCCTCTCCTTCCCTCACAGTCCAGGTAATTAACTGGATACAGAATTGTGAATTTGCTTTACTTGCTACTGGATTTTGTTCTATGCCTTTAAAGATTGTTGATTTTTTTCCCCCTGACATCCAGTTAAAGTACTTGTGGATCATTTTGATGCTTGTGAAGCTTGATTTTAAGCTTTATTAGATTGAGTTCAGAACAGCCTTTTTAAGAAGGACAATTTAGTTCCATCATGGAAGCATGAGCCTTCTAAGAACTTTAACCAATATATTATGGGATCTCTCCATTTTGGTTCAGGGCATGAACTCCTTCTAGCACTGTGTGATCTCTGGGAATTGTTCTGGCTACTCTTCCCAGCCTTAGGGAATTTTCTCTCATTTGCATGCAAATCAGTACTCAGCCAGAGACTCTAGAGGACTTCTCTAAGGATCTTCAGAGCTTTTTCTCTGTGAAGCACTGTTCTTTTCAATACTTTGCCTTATAAATTCTGGCCATCTTGGTATCCTCAAACTTTGATTTTATTCTCTTCAACTCAGTAGGAGTGTTAGGCTCTTTGAGCTCCCATGCCCTGCAGTGTGGCCTGAAACTAGCTCTGAACAGTAAGCTAGCAAATCCTAAATCTTATTTCATTTGTCTTCCTTCTCTCATGATCACACTTATACTGCCTACTGTCCAGTGTCTGAAAACTATTATTTCATCTATTTTATCAAGTTTACAGTTGCTTAAAGTTGAAAGGTAATTCCTATTGCTGCTAATTCTTCATGGTCAGAGGAGAAATCCCCCAGTCTCCTATAAAATTAATCTAATAAATTTTTGCTCCACCATTCTGCTGAAACTCCTTGCATCAAGCCCTCCAATGACTTCCCGGTTGCTAAATCCAATACTATTTATATTTAAGTTTCACAGAAGACTGTTAACTCTCCTCTAGAACTTATGAAACTACTGAAGAAGACATAAGTAGGGTGACATGTAAGAGCATTAAGGAAAACTGTATAGCACTTTAGGTCTAAAGAAAATTTGTCATTGATTCTTAAGCCTTTCTTAGTATGGGCTCACCGAGGTGAAATGCAACTTGTTTTAAAATGTACCTGGGATTTTGTTTTACTCAGTTATGGTGAGGACAGTGTTTCTCAGATGACTCAGTGGTAAAGAATCCACCTGCCAAGCAGTAGACACAAGTTTGATCCCTGGGTTGTGAAGATCCCGTGAAGAAGGAAATGGCAACCCACTCTAGGATTCTTGCCTGGAGGAACCCATGGACGGAGGAGCCTGGCGGGGTACAGTCCATGGGGTCAGAAAAGAGACAGGACTTAGAGACTAAACAACAAGATGGTGAGGACAACAGATCAAGACGATTGCTATTGGAGAGATAGTTTATTAATTACTGTTTCTAAGAATGGGGGGCATGCCACAGCACACAGGGCCACCTAGAGAAGCACCAAGGTCAGTCAGGAGGCAGAAGGAAGGAGAAGAAAGCATGGGCAAAGGACTTTATTATGGTTTTTTGTGGGAAGAAATGAGCAAGGTCGGGTAGGCAGCTGATCATAGGGCTACTTTGTTTGAACAGTTTCAGTGGGCTCTGGGCTACAGGGGTGGTCCCTAGTTATCCAGTACCTGGATGTGAGACGAACAGAGGAGAAGGATATTGCCTCCCCGACTGTGAAAGTCAGATAGGGAGGTGGTTTGGAGTATAGACACTGGATTGGTTAGTTTGCATATGGAAGGCATGCTTACAGCCACGTTGCTTGCTGTCTCTAGGAATTAGCTAACCCTGGGAGGGGCTATCCCTCCCCTGTCCACAAGGCCCCAAGATACCAAAGCATCATAAAAATACAAATCATAAAAGACATTTTTAACATGCAACAATAGCAAGCCAACCTACCTCACACAGATTTTCTTCATCAGGGAACGAGAAAGGGGAGCTACAGTGACTCACGCAGACTCTGATCTCGTCCTGGGTCCTGTGGCTGGGCACCAGAGTTGCTGCAGTGTCCAGACCACCGTCTTGTCTCAGCTGGGTTCCTGCAGTCTCCTCGTTGCATTTCCTTTTACTTTTTTCTCCACATTGTTTTCACAGGGATATTTACATGATGCATGCGGAATCATGTTTGCTCATAGGCTTAAAACACTACAGTGTCTCCTACCACTTGTGGAATCAAGCCCAAACTTCCAAACATGGGCTATAGTTATTATTTAGTCTCATTTCTTGCTGGGAGCCACTCTGGCCTCCTAATGCCCTACCCTCACTCACCAAATCCCCCCACTTCACCCAACCCTACACATCGTACAGGCAATTATACTTAATTTAGTCCAGTTTTTTAAAGACGTCAAACTCTTCCTGCTTTTATCTTCTTGTTCTTCCATCAAAGGACCCTTCCAACCTTGATTTAAGCATATCCTCCTCAGAGAGGTTTTTCCTGTCTGTCCCCCAGTGTAGGTCAGCTTCAGGGACCCACTCCATCTAAACATGGCACTCTCTGCTTTCCCATTACAGCCCTAACCACACTTCTATAACTGCTTACTTACTTCTTTACTTGGCACGAGGACAGGGACCATATAAACTGTATTTGCCTCTGTAGTGCCAACACCTCGTATGGTGCTTGGCATGTGATAGTCTTTCCGGAAATATGTGTAAAATGTATATGGATGAGCAAAGCAGCAGTGCTCTAGACCCGGGCCTGAGTTGGGCAGGGAGGAGATCTAAGTATTCCCAGAGGGGTCTAAGCTGAGACATTGGTTTCAGAAATGCCTCAGGCTTCTAACACTTCTGCTGGGATTACTGGTTGGGCCTGGGTTGGGGAGATCAGAAACCTTCATTTCTGACACTAAGTTAGAACCAAATTGGTCTCCAGGGGAAGAGGAAATACAGCATTTTCTTGGGAGATTTCTTCTAGGTTCACTCGGGGTCATTTAGTTCTTTATGCCTGAACAAGTTCATCCATCCATCAGTAATAGTAAGCACTGTGATCTTAAGCTAGTTTAAAATGAGGACAGGGATGACTGTACTTGACAGAAGAACAAGAGTCATAAGAAGCCCCGTGTTGTTAAGAAACAATAAAATTTTTTATACCTTATTTACTTCTGTCATTTGTCCCCTTTAATTTCAGCATTGGAGAGAGATGGTGAATATTACATCTCCATTTTTGTCAACTTATAACTTAAGCCATCCAGAGAAAGGTAATTAAGCTCATAGAAGATTTGAGAAAGAAATCCCCAAAGGCTAAAGAAAACTTTCTAAAGGAAAAAAAGTTATTCAAATGCCTACTAAGGAAAAGGATGAGGAGGAGGGAGAGGAGGTGTTGAGTAGTTTGTAGTCCCTTTTGCGGTCTGGACTAGAGGAACTAGCCTGCCGTTGTAGCAGAATGTATTAAGTTAGCAGGGGTAGTGGGCAGCAGATCTTCTCTCTCTCTCTACACACACACACACACACACACACACACACACACACTAGCAGATCAATTTATACTTTGTTTAAAAGCAGCTCTTTTTCAAAGAAAAGAAGGTATGCCAGACTGCTTTCTAAGGCAACTTCAAGCCTTAAATAACAGATCCCCCCACCATTCTATAGTAGCTCCTTTCCTGAAAGAAGAGGACCCTACACAGTCTGATTTCTTTTGTTTAGAGCCCTGTCAGCATTGTTTTTTGTTTGTTTGTTTTGGCCATGCTGTAGTTCTTAGTTTTGCCACCAGAGGTTGAACCCTTGCCCTCGGCAGTGAAAGTGCAGAGTCCTAACCACTGGACCACGAGGGAATTCCCAGCACTGTTTTTCTCCACTTCAAGGAGTCATTTTCAGAAGTTATGAAAAAAGAGTGAAAATCACTGATAATAACACCATCATTAGAAAAGCAACCACGCTAGTATGTATGCTCTCTGTATAATATATTAGGAATGGAACAGATGGTGAGAATGGGGCAGGGTGTGGTCACCAAGACTAGGAGTAGGATAGGGTTCTTCCTTGTTATTATGTATTGATATATTGAGCCAGAACTTTGGAAAGATGGATCCCACTGTAAAAATTTGTTATCAAATCCACCAGAGCTGGGACTAGTGGATTTCAAGATAAAAGGCAGATTTAAATAAATGTAATTTAGACAAAAACCTGCTGAAAGAGGGTTAGTAGGGGAGTTCAGATGAGTTGTACATTTAAGGTAAGTGGTTAGAAAACCAGTTGGTAAAGTTCTTCTCAAATTTATGCTGTGATGCTATTATTTATTCGTGTGTGTGTGTGTGTGTGTGTGTGTGAGTGTGAAGTTCCATCTGCAGCTGTTTATCACTCTGAGAATTACCTCTCTCTGTGCCATGGTTTCCACGCCACAAACTCCCTCTCCTCCCACGCAGTAACTATAGAACAGTTTTACCGCCTGCCTTGACCTTTTTGTTGCTGATGTTGTTTAGAGTGGGAATGGTGGGGGGCCACAGGGGAAGGGGAGAGAAGGGTCCAGCTGGGGGCTCCCCCCAGAGGGAGGGAGCTCACATCCTGCCTAGAAAGGGCCAGATTCTCTGAATGGTCTGTTTGCGATGTATGAAGCACCCCAGCCATAGGAGGTCAGAATTCTACTGTTTATTAATACTTTATCCCATCTTTCTTTTCATTTACTCTGTGCCTCTAGGTTCGTTTTCTATTGCTATTTTATGTTTTTCCGGCCCACTCTCTAGGTCTTTAGAACATGCCTTTTTCTCTGGCTCTTGGTCTATACCATGATAATTTTCGTATTCGGTTTTCTTTCTAGGCTATGTTAGCAACACTGAGGTTTTGGATGAATGCACTGCCAAATGATAAAATGTATGGTTGTCACATATTTACTTATCTATCTGTAAATCCTTTCATTTACAATGAAAGCTGTGATTACTGTGCAAAATCAGAGAAGCATAAAAAGAAAAGTGTCAAAATTTGTTGACAAATTACAAATTGTTTAAAAGTTAAGCAATAGCCAGTTGTATTTTTTCTGGTGGTAAAATGGAGAATGCACTGATTTTGGAATAGGAAAACGGGTTCGAATAGACATTCTGCTGTTTCTTGACATCTGGCTCAGTAAAATTGAAGTCTGAGTTTAACGTGGCCGCACATGGAAGGTCCTACTGAGAGGAGCCACCAATAAAAGCTAAGAGACTTTTGCACTGAGTAATCAGGAACTGGAGTATTAGGGTTTTTTAATGCCTACACATTATCTGTCTGTCCCCACCTACCCCGCATGATGGCATGTACTGACTCTTGAAAAGAGGAGAGAGGAGAGAAAGCACTATATTGAATCTAATATTATTGTATTTAAATAGCCTTTAGAATAGGTGATACTTTCTGTGACATAAAATATTTTTAGAGCTTAAATACAATTGGTTGAAAAGAGTGAATCATTTTTATGAAAATCCTAGGAAAGCACTTCACTCCTTCAAACAAGCAAGGCTCTTAAACCTCTGAAATCTTCCTTGACGGCAAGCGCTTCAACCCCTAGAGGGCAGCATGCCCTCAAAGAAACTTACCCAGGGCCCAATTGGAAGCCACTGAAATGGCCAATCACCTTCTTGAATTGTCTCTTATCAACCTTTGGCGTCACGAAGAGTTGGACGCGACTGAGCGACTGAACTGAACTGAACCTTACAAAAGACCCTCTAAAATCTCATTAGAAACCCTACCAAGAATTTAGGAGAACTAATCGATTTCTGATAACTACCACAGAAATATGTTCCATTGACACCATCAAACAAAAAGCATTGCAAACGCTGGGAAATTAAGAAACCTGGTTGAATCCCCACCACCTTGGCTGAAGGAAGGCTGCTCAGGAGGAAGCACCTCCGGGTTCTAAGATGGGCTTGCTTCTTCACAGAGACTTCCCATCAGAAGCTCTCGTCTGCAGCCTCTCTTCAGGGTATCTCAGAGGGACATGGAGGGAGTAAGAGGTCTCTGCCCTTCTTCATCCCACCCACCCCGTTCGCTTCCCTTCATTCTTGGCGCGTTAAGAATTAGGGCGGTTTGAGCACTCGAGACACGCAGGGTTCTTAGCCGCGATTTCTAGGATTCTAGGATTAACGCGTGCTTTTCCTTGCTAACACAGTCATCATTGCTTCACATACAGTGGGAAGACGCGGGACCCACCCGCACCCACACCACAGCCCGCCAGTGATACAGCCAGGCCCGTGGCCCAGGCCCTTCAGACCCTCGCGGGCTCCGCCCTGGCTCATCGCACTAGGTCCTTGCAGAGGGGGCCTCACGCGGCCTCCTCGGGCCTGCCTTCTTCACAAGCCCTGGCTTGTAATCCAGGCTCAACCTCTAACCAGGGCCTCTCGCTTCTAACGCGCAGAGGGGAATGACGCCGAGCACCTTCACCCACATCCTGGAGTGGCAGATGGGGGTTACCAGTCACTTTGATGCCAAAATCATATTGGATAACAGGTTATGCAGTTTCTCCTATTCATCCAGACGCATCAGTGAGCTCTCTATACAGGTTCTGGTTTGACTTGGATTGGAATGACTCTTTCTGCTTTTTTCCCTCAAACAGCGTCTGGGTTTGGGTGAATAAAACACTTTCCCTCTGTGTATGGGATGTTGTCAAAACAGGACACTAGAGTTGGTTCTTTTTTAATGAAAAATAACCCTTCCAGTATTAAAAGGCAGTATCTATTAATTCAATTGAACATTATTTTCATAAGCAAATATGTTTGAAAAAATTAGCAAGTAAATGCATAAATTACCTACATTGAAAGCTGTTACTGGCAGATATGATAACACGTTTCTTGTTAACTAGTTTACATTGCTTTTGAAGTGAATTTCTGGCTGACTGTTCATGTCACAGATGGTATCCTCACCTGCTTCATTAAGGCCTGTTTAGAATACAGTTCTAATGTAGGTTTTATTCCGTGTAAAGCCACCTAGAGATAATTTTAAACGATCATATCGACTAACAAACACGTAATCAAGAAGCTCTTAAAATTTTATTAAAATTCAGGTCTTTCACCATTAGCAAACCTGCTTCATTAACATATTAATAGATAATGTTCCTGCTCATAATTAGGGTGTATTTTCTTCGCATCATTGTAGTTGAAAGAATTCAGGTGGAGTTTGGTAGAAAAGTTGCTTTTTTCCCCTTCAATTTCTGGGAAAAAAGCACCTGGAGAAAGCACTCCAGGTTGACACTCCTGACCACTGTTCCTGCTTTAATCACTGCTTCCTCCTGCCCACGATTTTCTCTCCTTAAACTTCATTTTATCACCCATTTCCCCCATATTCAACCCTTTATGACTTATAGCCATGATAAGCAGTGAACTATATGCAGACAGGCAAGGGTTTGGCCCATGAACTGAGGATAAATGCTACCTGTAAGAGAAATCCCAGGTACAAACTTATTAATATTTTCATCTCAAGTTTGAGAGCAGTGGCACCATTAAGCCTGAAAAGAAGCTCATGTTTTTCTTTAAAAGAAAAAAAACTTTCAGCCACTTGTTCAAAATGTAAGTGTATAGAACAAAGAATAGAGCCCATGCCTACATTTCTATTAAAAGAGCAATCTCTTTTATCTGTTTAAAAGAATGGCATCTTACAGAGAGGTATAATTCCGGGGGCCACCTAGGAAGGATTTTTTCTTTAATGACCACAATGTTAGATTAAGTCTGTCATTGAGCTCCATGGAATAAAGTGCATCATTATTTTGAAATATTGTATTCTTGCTGACAAGCGATGTACTCATTGTGATACAGTCACAGTAAAGAATGGAATAAACATTATCTCTTGAGATCACAACTATCTTAAGGTCACAATCTCACTTTAAATAAAAGGAAAACTGATATATATATATACACATATACTGAAAATAGCAGTTATCATCTCATATGGTCTAAATATTTAGCTGAGGCTATTTACCAAAACTGCTCTGAAGCCACACCATTCTGTGACTTTAAAACTCACCTGTGACACGAGGCAGAAGCTGCCCACACAGTCTAAGCATTTTGGAACCTGTTGTATGGGCGAGAGGTTAGTTTTACTTGTAAGGACTACACATATTAGTCTTGTTGTCCTTGGGTGTCTTAGGTCTTAAGAGAGCATGTAGTCGCCCCACTCATTTTATCCAGGAGCATTTGCAAGCCCAGAGTTCAGCAACTCTGTCTCTCAGCTGTTACGGACAGAGGTAAGTAACTCTTCTTTAAAAAAAAAAAAAAAAAACAAAAAACCCACATCTATTTCTTACAATTTGCTGGCCCCAATTTTCTCCATATGAGAAAAAAAATGAATCTATGAATTATTAAAGAGATGGAATATACAGGCTGTGCAGGGAGAGTAAGTTGAATGTGATCTTGAAGAATGTTCTCACCATCCACCCAGGATACTGGGATAAAGGGAGGATTCAGACACCATACTGAAGACTTAGCTGGGGCGCTCAGGAGAGGCACTGCCTCTTTGTTCTTTTAACAGTGAGATCCTAAACTTGTATTCTACAGTGATGAATTACACATACAGGAATTTATACTGCACTGTTAGCTGTCTGCACTGTCCCATATGGAAATCACTAGGCATGTTAGATATTGAGCACTAAAAATGCAGTTAGTACAGCTGAGGAACTGAGATTTAAATTTTATTTTTATTCATTACTTATTCTTAACTAAATTTAGATAGCCACGTATGGCTGGTGTCTATGGTATTGGACAGCACAGATTTAATATATCCCATGGAAGAGTTTGTTGCTGTTGTTTAATCTCTCAGCCATGTCTGTCTCTTTGCAACCCCATGTAGCTGGCCAGGCTCCTCTGTCCATGGGAGTTAGATTCTGATAATGTCAGTGAGCTAGAGACCCCTGGTGGAAGGGACTGTTCTCTGCAGATCACAAAGCACATTTTAGTAAATGGGTGCCTTTTTTTTTCCCCCTAAGGTTCAGCTATTTGGGGATTCTACACAGATTTTGATGCTAACACTACCACTTAAATTAACATGAAAATTCTCTAGGTATTACAGGATAGAATAATGTAGAATTCAGTGGCTCATTGTTATACTGGTTGATGATCACAGTTCATGGATATCAAGTCTCTGTTATTAGGTTAACAGGACACTGTTAGGATGGTGGATATGGTTTTAAACATTACACTCTGGTTGTCTGGCATGAGTAATGAAATATCCTAGGCCCCTAGGCAGGCCAAGAAGCATTCTTCGGAAAGGATGATGGTCTCAAGTCTTATTGTATAAATTAAGAGGTAATATAGCTTGGCTGCAGTCTGTGCTAAAGTCAGGACAATGGCTGTTTGATCACTTGGCTAGAAGAGAAATGCGTATGCTCCCTCCACCCACTGGCTTTCATACAGCTTCATACAGCTGCCTCCTTGAGATTTCAGTAACCTGGTATCCTTATGTTAGACTCAAAAGGAGAGACACTGGCCTCTTTTACCTCTCTTAAATCGTGCTCCCTAAGATGAAGTTTCCTGATAAATTTGGTTCCTTTCTGATCCCACTGCCTTCTATACTGCTTGTTTTTCTCTAGCCATCGAAAGCTATAACTTCCCCAACCACAGTCCTTATCTCTTCACCCTGCAGAGAGTTGAGGGCTTCCTTTCTCTTCTCTGGCCATCCTTACCTCTTCCCACATTGCATCTTTGCTTGACATTAGTCCTAACACTTCTGCTTTCCTGAGTGAAAACAGTACAAAAATGATGCATAGTTAGAAGAGGCAAAGAACTCATTAGAAACTTAACCATGGGTCCAAGTTCACATGATAAATGTGTGATTTCAGTTCAGTGCGAAAAGAGTAGTTTATGGAACCAGCAAAAGTCATTTCCCATGTAGAAGAAAATGAAGTTAGGTCTCTATCACACACCCTGAAAAAATTGTTTAAATTTGTCTAAGGTTATTTTATTAATCCTTGATCACCAGAAATCCCCAGTTTCAGTGTTTGACTTTTTAATGTATGCTTGCATGCATGCTAAGTCGCTTCAGTCCAATTCTTTGAGACACCATGGGCTGTAGCCCTCCAGACTCCTTGTCCATGGGACTTCCCAGGGCAAGAATACTGCCATTTCCTACTCCAGGGGATGCTCCCAACCCAGGGATCAAACCCAAGTCTCTTAGGTCTTCTGCATTGACAGGCAGGTTCTTTACCACTAGCACCACCTGGGAAGCCCCTTTTAATATATAGATTGTATCAAGAGAGGACTAGGAGAATCCTCTATATAAAGTTGCTAATTGAAACCTCTCTTTCCATTAAAAACTATATTTTTATATCTTATAAAAAAGATACAAAAGATGGACACTAATATCTTCATTTTTAGTTTAAATGTTAAATTATCTTATTCTAAATAATGTAGATAATTGGAGACAAAAATGAGATTAGAGTCCCATATTTTAAAAATTCCAGTACTCAATTATGTAACACTTTATTGTTTTAATATTTCCTCCTGTTCTGTTTTTTTCACTGAAAGCCCTGTGTATTCAGGGAAAGCCTTAGTCTTTGGCAACTGGACAGTTGGTTCATCCTACAAAAGATCTTCTCTTTTATAAACTAAAAGGTAAGACAGACTATAGTAGTAATAGGAAAAAAAGTGAAGTTATTGAGTCATAACTTGGAGGAGACTTTTAATGTGAAGAAATATCATTTTGAGGAATTTCTAATACAGGTAGTAATTTCAATTACCAGTAGCACTATGTGAAATATTGAGTCTTGGTCCTTGTAGAAAAAACCAGTAAAGTGCACACATGAAATTGCCATCTTAACTGATAGGGATATGTGACAATATAAAACAAATGATAATTGTAAATAACCAACTTTCATGAATTTGTTGATTGATTTTCCTGTCTGTGTGCACATTAGCTGCCAGCTTGCTAGAAGCTAACTAGCTAGTTGAGTGATAGATCAGTCTATGCCAACTCTTTACCTTGAATTTTTGAAAAATTCTATTTTCTTTATTGTTTTTAATCTACTTAATTTTTGATAGCCTGTATGTAGTTATTATTAATGTAAGTAAAAAATTATGAGACTTAATTCTTAAAAATAAAAATTCATATACATTATCATAGACTTTAAAACAGATTCTTTTTCCCTTTGAATCATCAAACTTTAAGCCAGCTCCATGTTGAAGCCCAGCTGTGGTGAAGTAGAAAAAGTTTTCATTTTGAAGTCAGACAGATTTACTGGTTTTGTGATCTTGAGTTAATTACTTAGTCTTTTTGATTCTAGGTTCTCCCTTTATAAAATGTGTGTAATACCTACCATTTGAAAGAATTGTGTGAGAATCAAATGACATTGTATATAAACCACTGGCAAGTGGAAGATTATCAGAAACTAATAATGGTGCATGCTGTGATTAACAGTGGCAAACAATGAATAGTGTCTGAATCAGGCATCAATATTTGAATTGAGGCCAAATTTATCACTGGCTAACCCCTACTATCGGAGAAGGCAATGGCAACCCACTCCAGTACTCTTGCCTGGAAGATCCCATGGGCAGAGGAGCCTGGTGGGCTGCAGTCCATGGGGTCACAAAGAGTTGGACACAACTGAGCGACTTCACTTTCACTTTTCACTTTCATGCATTGGAGAAGGAAATGGCAACCCACTCCAGTGTTCTTGGCTGGAGAATCCCAGGGACGGTGGAGCCTGGTGGGCTGCTGTCTGTGGGGTCACACAGAGTCGGACACGACTGAAGTGACTTAGCAGCAGCAGTAGCAACTCCTACTGTGAAATACATACTTAACTCTGACTATCAACTTCCTTATTTGTAAAATGGGAATAATTTATCCCTGCGTACCTTTGTTAACTTTTTTATCTTTTAGTTATAAAAAGGAAAATGAAGTAAAATATACCCTCAAAGTAAAGAAAGAACTCTCCACCCACATGATGCTAGGTTCCCAGCAATATTATCCCTCCTGTAAATTTGTGTCCAAACATCAGCTCATATCCCACAAGATTTGCTTCCTACATCCATCATTTAGGCATCATGACCTCCAAGCTTGACCTTTATTTGGCTATTTTGTTCCCTCTCAATCAAGACATGACTCCTAGCCACCAACCCAGCTCCTTGCCTCTTCAATGAGTTCTTGGCAGGGTAGCTGTGTCATTTGCAGGGCCCAGTGCAAAAATGCTGGGAAAAAAGCAGGAAAGTACTAAATATAAAACATTACATATGATAATGTACATGTTTCAATGCCATTCTCCCATATCATCCGGCCCTCGCCCTCTCCCACAGAGTCCAAAAGACTGTTCAATACATCTGTGTCTCTTTTGCTGTCTCACATACAGGGTTATCGTTACCATCTTTCTAAATTCCATATATATGTGTTAGTATACTGTAATGGTCTCTATCTTTCTGGCTTACTTCGCTCTGTATAATGGGCTCCAGTTTCATCCACCTCATTAGAACTGATTCAAATGTATTCTTTTTAATGGCTAAGTAATATTCCATTGTGTACCGCAGCTTTCTTATCTATTCGTCTGCTGATGGGCATCTAGGTTCCTTCCATGTCCTGGCTATTATAAACAGTGCTGTGATGAACATTGGGGTGCACGTGTCTCTTTCAATTCTGGTTTCCTTGTTGTGTATGCCCAGCAGCGGGATTGCTGGGTCATATGGCAGTTCTATTTCCAGTTTTTTTAAGGAATCTCCACACTGTTTTCCATAGCGGCTGTACTAGTTTGCATTCCCACCAGCAGTGTAAGAGGGTTCCCTTTTCTCCACACCCTCTCCAGCATTTATTGCTTGTAGACTTTCGGATAGCAGCCATTCTGACTGGCGTGCCATGGTATCTCATTGTGGTTTTGATTTGCATTTCTCTGATAATGAGTGATGTTGAGCATCTTTTCATATGTTTGTTAGCCATCTGTATGTCCTCTTTGGAGAAATGTCTGTTTAGTTCTTTGGCCCACTTTTTGAATGGGTCATTTATTTTTCTGGAATTGAGCTGCAGGAGTTGTTTGTATATTTTTGAGATTAATTCTTTGTCCATTGCTTCATTTGCTTTTATTTTCTCCCATTCTGAAGGCTGTCTTTTCACCTTGCTTATAGTTTCCTTTGTTGTGGAGAAGCTTTTATTTTTAATTAGGTCCCATTTATTTATTTTTGCTTTTATTTCCAATATTCTGGGAGGTGGGTCATAGAGGATCCTGCTGTGGTTTATGTTGGAGAGTGTTTTGCTTATGTTTTCCTCTAGGAGTTTTATATATAATAAATAAATAAATAAATAAATAAAACATTACAAAACTAAATAGTTTTACCATCTGATCCAGCATTTTCAAGCTCTTTGGTGTTTAACCAAAGGAGTTTAAAACTTATGTTAACAGAAACGCCTGCATGTTTTTATGATGGTTATAGCAGCTTTATTCATAATTGTCAAAACTCAAAAACAATCAAAGTGTCCTTTGGTAGCTGAGTAGATAAATAAACTGTGGTACATCTGAACAATGGAATATTATTCAGCACTAAAAAGAAATGAGCTATCAAGGCATGAAAAGATATGGAGAAAACTTAAATGCATATTACAAAGTGAAAGAAACCAATCTGAAAAGGCTATATACTATTTGATTCCAACTATATGACATTCTGGAGGAGGTAAAACTATGGAGATAGAAAAAAGGTTAGAGGTTACCAGATGTTGGGGAGGGGAGGTAAGGATGAATAGGCAGAGTACAGATGAATTTTGGGGCAATGAAACTGCTGTGTATGATAGTATAATGGTAGATACATATCATAATAAATGTGTTCAAACATATAGATTGTGTATGCACTAAGTGTGAACCAATATAAACTATGGACTCTGGGTGACAATGATGTGTCAGTGTAGGTTTATCGGCTATAATAAATGTATCCCTCATTTGGGGAATATTGATAATGGGGAAGGCTGAGCACTAAGTGTGGAGACAGAGTATGTATGGGAAATCTTTAGATCTTCCCCTCAATTTTGCTGTGAATCTAAAACTTCTCTAAAAGATAAAGTCCAGTAGTTTTTTTTAAAGCGACATGAGGTTGTCTCCTTGACAGATTTGCCCATCATTTTTCCTTGGGTAGATTGTAGCTGTGTCTTATAGTAGTTATTGATTTATCACATTTCTTTCAAGAGTCCTTAGAAACTTTCAGCACTGATTTCACCTGTAAGGAGGACTTTGTTTCCTGAAGCTATGTTTCACTGTCCAATGAAAAATTCTCTGTCCTCTACCTTTTCTAATTCCCCTATCTAAGGTATTTTTTTCTCAACTAATGTTAGTACCAAACAACCCTGTTTGCCCTTTAATGGTCAAGTCTACTGTCTGAAACTATTTCTCTTTTTTATACAAGTCACTAGGGCTTGCTTGAAATGCACTAGCGTGCAGGTTTTGTGAGTTATTCTTTTTAAAATGTATTTGTTTTTAATTGGAGGATAATTGCTTTAAAATGTTATGTTGGTTCTGCCATACATCAACATGAATCAGCCATAGGTATATGTATGCCCTTCCCTCTTGAACCTCCCTTCCACCTCCCACCTCATCCCACCCCTCTAGGTTGCCACAGAGCCCTGGTTTGAGTTTCCTGAGTCAGACAGCAAATTTCCACTGGCTATCTACTTTACACATGGTAGTACATATGTTTTCATGCTGCTGTTTCCATTTGTCGCACCCTCTCCTTCCTGTCCCCCTGCTCCGTGTCCCTAAGTCTGTTCTTTCTGTCTGCATCTCCATTGCTGTGCTGCAAATGGGTTCATCAGTACCATCTTACTAGATTTCATATGTATGTGTTAAAAGATGGTGTTTGTTTTTCTCTTTCTGCCTTAATTCACTCTGTATAATAGGCTCTAGGTTCATCCACCTCATTAGCATTGACTCAAATGTGTTCCTTTTTATGACTAGTATTCCATTTTAATAAGTTATTCTTTTATAATAACTATATCTCATGTCTTATGATTCTCAGCAGAGCCTAAAATGAGAAGTTTCACCTGAAAATGAAATAAAATTATAAAATGTCCTTTTTTAAAATTCAGTAATACATGATCCAATATGGACAAAGCTCAAAAACATTATGCTAACTGAAAGAAGCTAGACACAAAAGATAACATATCATATGATTCAATTCATATGAAATGTCCAGAACAGACTAATCTGTAGAGACAGAAAGTAGATTAATGTTTGACTAGTGATGAGTGGAGGAGTGGGGTGTTACTATTAATACTAATGGATAGGAGGTTTCTTTTTGAGCTGATGAAATGTTCTAAACTGCATTGTTGTTATGGCTGCACAACTCTGTAAATATTCTAAAGTTAAAATTATTGAATTATAATTTACAGAGGGAAATTTATGGTATGGAAATTATATCTCAATTAAGTTGTTTAAAAATAAGGTCAATGGATATGAACCTCTGTTGAACATATGCATCTAATTCCAGTTTTCTCTGTTTTTCACATCTCCTTTTGTCATTTTCTATTGGGTTGGTCAAAAAGTTCACTTGGATTTTTCCATAAGGTCTTATGGAAAACATTGAATGAGCTTTTGGCCAATCCAATATTTTTATTCCTTCTAGAGTAGCCTTCTAAAACTCATCCTGTTATTAGAACCAGGAACATCTCAAATTTTCTTTTAAAAGAAATGCATAAAAAGTATAGAAAAAATCAGAGCAGACAATTACTAAAGTATAAAACTTTGATTTGTTTTATGAAATCTTCCCTAGTTCACCTAAATTAGCAAATTTGCCTAATAAATTTTAAATATGCATATATGTATGGTAGGTTTATTTAAGCTCTTAGGAAAGTTCTGCTTGTTTTCTGTAAAAGTATCCAGGCAAGGTTAGAGAAGGAGCTATCTGAAAATAGGGCTGCTGCTATGCACTGAATATGGCCTCACCAAATTCATATGTTGAACCCTAATCCCTAATGGTATTCAGAGGTGGGGCCTTTGGGAGGTAAGTAGGTCATGAGGGTGGAGCCCTCATTAATAGGATTAGTGCCCTTTTGAGTAACCAGAGAACTTACTTCCTCTCTCTCTGCCATGTGAGATTTTGCTAAGAAGATGGCCATCTGCAGACCAAGAAGCAGACCTTACCAGACACCAAATCTGTCAGCACTTTGATGTTGGATACTATAGTCTCCAGAACTGAGGCTGAGAAGCAATTATTTAAGCCACCCAGTCTATGGTGCGTTGGTTATAGAACCCTGAACTAAGACAACTGCTGAGTGGGAGTCCTAGGGTCAGCAGATCCAAACTCCCCAGGGTTCACAGCCATTGAGACAAAGTTGCTACCAATACCAAATTTTGGCTACATAAGTAATCCCTAAACATACATTATTTGTCTGGCTGCAGAAATAGAAAGAAAAGCAGTAGAGGAAGGCCAAATATAAAGAATAATGACAGCTGCCGTTATTGGCCATCACTATGCACGGGGCACTGTGCTGAGTGCTTTACACACATTCAGTTAATCCACACAATTCTATTTCTAAATCAGAAATAGAGAAACTAAGGCTCAGAGAATTGAAATAACCTGCCCAAGTTTTCACAGCTGTAAACTAATCTCTATATATGTAGTGTTAAAAAGATATCAGACCTGGGACTTCCCTGATGGTCCAGTGGTTAAGAATCCACCTGCTAATGCACAGGACACAGATTCAATCCCTGTTTTGGGAACTAAGATCCCACATGCCACAGGGCAACTAAGTCCAGGCACCCTAGAGCCCGTGTTCTACAATAAGAGAGTAGCCCCTGTTTACCCCAACTAGAGAAAGTCTGCATGTAGCAACCAAGACCCAGCATGGTCAATAATTTAAATAAACAAATTAAAAAAAGGAAGATATCAGAAACCTCAATGAGTAAAGAACCCCAGAAAATTATTAATATTTACCCATTTTAGAATTCACTAGTTGTATACAATTGAAACTAGTATTATCATCAATCAGGTATTTTTTTCTTCATATTTGCCTGTGCTATTCCAAATTGCCACGTCTCTTCCCCCAGAGTACAAAAATGCACATTAGAGCTTTAATCCATAACAAAGGGAAGTATGTCATATTACAATTTAGTTTAAACTAACCCCTGGAGTGCTGCGATTTGTCCATGTTGGATCAAAGATTCTTCCCAAGCAGTCCGATTTTATGAATTTTCCTGAGCTCTGTTAAATAGCATCCCATTAGCATCATCATGAATGAGGAGCGAGGGGTGGGCTCGGCACAAAAGCATGACCTCTTATTAGTTGCTATTCTGATACTTTATTTGTCAGCACTGATTCAATGGCAAGCAGAGAAGGCTCATAGGAGATTATGTAGAAAGACTGTGCTACACTTTTCAGCCTTTCTCAAGCCATCAGGGTAAAGAATTGACTGCAGCTTACATCCATAATTATATGTGGCAGTTTGGCTCTGTAATTAAATTCAAAATAAATCACATGCAGCAATTTGTTAAATTTAAATAATGTTACAAAAAATAAAAAGATGAGTGAATGAAATGAGCTTCTGAACTTAGGGATATGATTTGAGGAAAGACTGTCATTCAAACTAGCAGGGTTTGTGGCTGCAAAAATAAACTCAGTGACACTTAACTATGCTGAATCTAGGATGTGATGAGGCCATTAAAATCTGTGCCATTGGACTGGGTTACAAAGGAGACAACTGCAGTAAACCCTCATGTACAGGAAATTCAAAATAAGTAATGTTCATAAACTGGTTTCAGTTTATTTTCCAAATGATTAAGAATTATGCATAATATTTATGAAAATCTAGGCTGAGGTACAAAAAAGAGATTTATCCAAATCAGTGTCAGAACTAGGATAAATTAAAATAACTATGTCTAGCAATAACAGCAATACATGCTTGCTGAATTTTTTTTTTAATTAGAAAGCACTCTCATATATATTAAATAGGTACATATATCCCAAGAGAGAGTCCAGAAAAAGACTTGGTTTATGGTCCCTTTAAACTGCTCACTGTCTCCTAGGGGAGACAGGGTGGGACAGGATAAATGGGTTGTCCCCCCCTAGGGTGGGACAGGGTAAATGGGTTTGGCCTAGGGCTAGATTAGCCCAACAGAGGTGATGGACAGTAGAACAAAGGTTGATAAGGGGATTTTCCCTGGTGTCAGCACAGAAAGAACTTCAAGGCCTGGAACCTAGACATTAGGCATGGATGGTGTAGCTGAGTTATCACTCTGCGATAGAACATAGTGTGCTAGTGGCGAGATATAAAGTCCACACTTCTCTAGTTGGGTGGAATATCTGACTCTGGGAAGGCTGACAAGAGGTATTAAGCTTTAGTGTGCCTCCCAGAGATTCAAAGGAGACAATGGAAAACAACATCTATCTACTTGCATCTCTATCACATGCATAAACTTCGAATGCTTATTGATTGCTTTAGGAGAAAGTAGTAGCAAGTTTGAACCAAGTCTAAATTACTGTTCTTGCCCATCCTTGAACTTGAACCACAAATTTTGTGGTCTGTCAAATGCAGTGTAGTCAGGCATGGCCAAAACCAGTCCTCCAATAATCTGAATTATGAGTTAGGCAGTCTATTCTAAGGTTTTACTTAGAATACAAGGAAATAATTCTCCAACTTGGTGAGGGAACAACCCACCAAAGATAGGCAGCTTCTGCAGTCAGACTTTTAAAAAATTAATAGTTTTATCTAAGAAAAGTTGATAATATTTAATATATATATTTTTTGTTACAAAAGGGCTGATTCTTATTTCCCTGAACTGAAAGCAGCCTGTTCTATGGTAGATATCTACTATATCATATCTGCCATATTCTCTCCCTTAGGCCAAGTAACTCAGTCCAGCTAACACTCATGGGAAGGAGTTATACAAGGGAAAGGATATCAGAAGGCAGAGATCACTGGAGACCACCTTACAGGGTGCCCTCCATGATATCCAACCTCACTAATAATCAAAGAGACACACAATAACAAAGTACCATTTACATTGTTTTTAATTATTAAAGTTTTGAAATTATAACATCTAGCAGTTGCCAAGATGTGATAAAACATGCTTTGTTGGGAGCAAACATATATTGATACAGTGTTTTGGAAAGCAATCTATATATATGCATTAGGATCCACTAAAATATTAAAATCCTTTGAAGTCAGTAATCCTGCTCCTAAGAATCTATCCTAAGGGAAAAATTATGAAAAACAAAAGCCAAAATCTATAGGCCTGAATGTGATTATTACAGCACTTTTTATAATAGTAAAAAATTGAAGGGAATGGTAAAATAATATCCAGAAAAGAATGAATAAAAAGATGTTTACTTACTTAACAGGATATTGTATAGTCATGGTTTTTAATAGCATGAAATAACACTGTGAAATGCCTATGATTTTTTTTTCCATTTATTTTTATTAGTTGGAGGCTAACCACTTTACAACATTGCAGTGGCTTTTGTCATACATTGAAATGAATTAGCCATGAATTTACATGTATTCCCCATCCCGGTCCCCCCTCCCACCTCCCTCTCCACCCCATCCCTCTGGGTCTTCCCAGTGCACCAGGCCTGAGCACTTGTCTCATGCATCCAACCTGGGCTGGTGATCTGTTTCACCCTAGATATACATGTTTCGATGCTGTTCTCTTGAAACATCCCACCCTCGCCTTCTCCCACAGAGTCCACAAGTCTGTTCTATACATCTGAGTCTCTTTTTCTTTTTTTTGCATATAGGCTTATCGTTACCATCTTTCTAAATTCCATATATATGTGTTAGTATACTGTAATGGTCTTTATCTTTCTGGCTTACTTCGCTCTGTATAATGGGCTCCAGTTTCACCCATCTCATTAGAACTGATTCAAATGAATTCTTTTTAATGGCTGAGTAATATTCCATGGTGTATATGTACCACAGCTTCCTCATCCATTAGTCTGCTGATGGGCATCTAGGTTGCTTCCATGTCCTGGCTATTATAAACAGTGCTGCGATGAACATTGGGGTGCACGTGTCTCTTTCGGATCTGGTTTCCTCAGTGTGTATGCCTAGAAGTGGTATTGCTGGGTCATATGGCAGATCTATTTCCAGCTTTTTAAGGAATCTCCACACTGTTTTCCATACTGGCTGTACTAATTTGCATTCCGACCAACAGTGTAAGAGGGTTCCCTTTTCTCCACACCCTCTCCAGCATTTATTGCTTGTAGACTTTTGGATAGCAGCCATCCTGACTGGCGTGTAATGGTACCTCATTGTGGTTTTGATTTGCATTTCTCTGATAATGAGTGATGTTGAGCATCTTTTCATGTGTTTTTTTGCCATCCGTATGTCTTCCTTGGAGAAATGTCTGTTTAGTTCTTTGGCCCATTTTTTGATTGGGTCATTTATTTTTCTGGAATTGAGCTGCAGGAGTTGCTTGTATATTTTTGAGATTAATCCTTTGTCTGTTGCTTCATTTGCTATTATTTTCTCCCAGTCTGAGGGCTGTCTTTTCACCTTGCTTATAGTTTCCTTTGTTGTGCAAAAGCTTTTAAGTTTCATTAGGTCCCATTTATGTATTTTTGCTTTTGTTTCTAAAATTCTGGGATGTGGGTCATAGAGGATCCTGCTGTGATTTATGTCGGAGAGTGTTTTGCCTATGTTCTCCTCTAGGAGTTTGATAGTTTCTGGTCTTACATTTAGATCTTTAATCCATTTTGAGTTTATTTTTGTGTATGGTGTTAGAAAGTGTTCTAGTTTCATTCTTTTACAGGTGGTTGACCAGTTTTCCCAGCACCACTTGTTAAAGAGTTTGTCTTTTTTCCATTGTATATCCTTGCCTCCTTTGTCGAAGATAAGGTGACCACGGGTTCGTGGATTTATCTCTGAACTTTTTATAATAGTAAAAAATTGAAGGGAATGGTAAAATAATATCCAGAAAAGAATGAATAAAAAGATGTTTACTTACGTAACAGGATATTGTATAGTCATTGTTTTTAATAGCATGAAATAACACTGTGAAATGCCTATGATTTAATGTAAATTGAAAAGATAAAGATATAAAACTTTTTGTAAATTATATGTATTATCAAGTAAAATAATTTGTAAGAATAAAAGACTAATAAATTTACTGTGAAATGCTATTAATAATTGAATTTGAGTAATGGACTTATTCTGAAAGAGATGGGAATACCAGACCACCTGACCTGCCTCTTGAGAAACCTATATGTGGGTCAGGAAGCAACAGTTAGAACTGGACATGGAACAACAGACTGGTTCCAAATAGGAAAAGGAGTACGTCAAGGCTGTATATTGTCACCCTGCTTGTTTAACTTATATGCAGAGTACATCGAGAAACGCTGGGCTGGAAGAAGCACAAGATGGACTCAAGATTGCTGGGAAAAAGATCAATAACCTCAGATATGCAGATGACGCCACCCTTATGGCAGAAAGTGAAGAGGAACAAAAAAGCCTCTTGATGAAAGTAAAAGAGGAGAGTGAAAAAGTTGGCTTAAAGCTCAACATTCAGAAAACTAAGATCATGGCATGTGGTCCCATCACTTCATGGGAAATAGATGGGGAAACAGTGGAAACAGTGGCAGACTTTATTTTGGGGGGCTCCAAAATCACTGCAGATGGTGACTGCAGCCATGAAATTAAAAGACTTTCCTTGGAAGGAAAGTTATGACCAATCTAGACAGCATATTAAAAAGCAGAGACATTACTTTGCCAACAAATGCCCGTCTAGTCAAGGCTCTGGTTTTTCCAGTGGTCATGTATGGAGGTGAGAGTTGGACTATGAAGAAAGCTGAGCACTGAAGAATTGATGCTTTTGAACTGTGGTGTTGGAGAAGACTCTTGAGAGTCCCTTGGACTGCAAGGAGATCCACCCAACCCAGTCCATCCTAAAGGAGATCAGTCCTGGGTGTTCACTGGAAGGACTGATGCTGAAGCTGAAACTCCAGTACTTTGGCCACCTCATGCACAGAGTTGACTTATTGGAAAAGACCCTGATGCTGGGAAGGATTGGGAGTGGGAGGAGAAGGGGATGACCGAGGATGAGATGGCTGGATGGCATCAACGGCTCAATGGACATGAGTTTGGGTAAACTCCGGGAGTTGGTGATGGACAGGGCCTGACGTGCTGCAGTCCATGGGGTCGCAAAGAGTTGGACACGACTGAGCAACTGAACTGAACTGATCGTATGACCCAGCTTGCAATCTCATGCCTAGAGATCTACCTAAGAGAAATGAACACCAGTGTTCATAAACAAAATATTTACTTGCATGCATTTAGTAGCTTTAATCCTAATTGCAAAAACAAAAGCCCCCAAACTGAAAACAACTCACATGTTCTTCATCTAGTGAATGAATAAACAAATTATGATACATCCATATAAATGGATTACTCCTCAACAATAAAAAGGAACTACTGATACATGCAACAAAACTGATGAATTTCAGACACCCTGTGCTAAATAAATGAAGCCACATTCAAAAGGCTATATATTATATCATTTCATTTATATGGAATTCTGCAGAAGGTAAAGTTGTATGCATAGAAAACAGATCCTTGGTTGCCAGGGGCTTAGGAGTGACAAGGGTTGACTGGAAAAGAGCAGCATGGGGGGATTTTTGAGATGATGAAGCTGTACTGCATCTTGGTTCTAGTGGTGGTTACAAGACTGTATGTAACTTTGGCAAAAATTATAGACCTGTGTGCTAAAAAGAGTGGGTTTTACTCTATGTGACAAGATTAAGTGACTTTCCCAAGGTCATTAGACTAGTCTGCATTGTGTCCAATATTGAGTAGTTTTATCTCTACCTTTTTCTACCTTAGACTCTAAAGATATTTCAGGTACCAGCAAGCCAGTTCAATTCAGTTCAGATACGTTTTGTTGAGTCATGGTTCCCAGTGGCTAAGGGAAGAATGACCCTGAACAACAATGGTTTAGTGGGTTTAGAGTGCCTGGAGGAATTGATTTGGAGGTCATTTAAATGGTGTCTTCTTCCTCTTAAGGATCTCTTAACAGAAGACAATAGGCCCCAGCTGCTGCTGCGTTAGGATTTCTCCTCTAAGGAAGAAAAGGAAAACTAACTTTTTAATGAATTCTAACTGTGATACATGAAGAAATATGAGAATAAGAAATTTTACATATATTATCTCATTTTATCATCACAACAGTTTTCCAAACCAAGATATTCCCATTTTATACACAAGAAAACTGAGGCTCAAAGTGATTAATCCACTGAGAATGAACTCAAAACCCTCTGTACTTAACTGGATCCTAACTTATTTGAACACAGTTGACTCATAGACTTATTATTACCTTTTCTTTTCCATTGCAGAGTCACAAGAATTTTCTATATCCTGAATATGAAGCTACATCTATTTTGAAGGAGGAAGTAAGTGTCTTTTTCTAATTTGTGCAAAAGTGCTCATGGGGTCGCAAGAGTCGGACATGACTACAAGTGCTCATTGCCGCCACCGCTATATGGGCAGATAGTGGATCTGGAGTATTTTATTGGTGCTGACTGCCTTCACATGTCAGTGATGATGGTGCCTCTCTCTATAAACCACCCTCATCTCCTGTAGCCTACATTCCTTCTGGCTTCATGGATGAGAATTTTAACTGGTATATCTGAGAGATAGAGAAATTCTCTGGAGTCTGGGCAGGCAGGATAAGTAAGCCAGAAGGGAAGAAGCAAAGGATAAAAAAGGTAAGGAAATGAGAAGGGTAAGGGCAATGAAATAATGAACCACCAGAAACTCTCATTGTTTGTCTTATGTGTTCATTGTGTTAAAATTTCAGAGTTTGCTTCCCATAGAAAAGCTAGGTTTCTGGTTAATCAATTTGGTGAATTAACATCCAGGCCAGAGTTATCCTCTCTAACCTATTTTATCCCTATTTTTATTCCAGAAGAATAGTAGGAGTCAAATTGATGATAAACTTTGTGACTGAAAGTTTTTGTCCGCCATGTAAAGATCTGAGTTGCTTTTAGCTACAGTCTTCCAGGCAACTCTACTGGGGTTCCATCGGTCTCTATTACTGACCTGCCCCTGATGGAGTAGAACTGGACCTGAATGAAATAAGAGTAATGTTTAGGTTGAAGTTCTATCCCAAAGCCTAGAGGAAAGAATGTCTGTTGTAGTATTAGTGTGTGTGTTTGTGCTCAATAGCAGTTGTGTCTGACTCTTTGCAACCCCACGGACTGTAGCCCGCCAGGCTCCTCTGTTGGTGGAATTTTACAGGCAAGAATACTGGAGTGGGTTGCCGTGCCCTTCTCCAGGGGATTTTCTTGACCCAGGGATTGAACCTGCATCTCTTATGTCTCCTGCATTGGCAGGCAGATTCTTTACCACTGGGCCACCTGGGAAGCTTATAGTCATTAATGTTATTCACCAAATATTTCCACACTTCTTGAAATATGTTAGAAATGTCCATCCTCCCCTTTCTGGTTTGGTCTGGTCTGGTCATGTGTCTAGTCCTGTCTTATGAATTGTGAGCTGAAATCAGTTGTGGCACTTCTTGGCCCAGTATTGAATTGTCCTCTGGCTTGGGGATGGGCAGTATCAGAGACAAGCCTGCTTACAGCCTGGGTCGCTGAGTAACGACCTGGAGCAGAGCCACCTGCTGATCACGAGGGGCAAGCTGTTTTAAGCCACTGAGATACGGGGCTTGCTTGTTAACCACTACTTAATCTGTTTTGAGTGATATAATTCTTTTATGGTTTTGTGTAATATTTTCAGTTTTTGATGCTTTAGCAAGTTAAGAATTAATCATTGATGACCTATATTTCTGGTTAAACAAGGAATATTCTCACAGAGTTATATACCACTATGATACAAAATTTCATAAAGCAAAAATATGGCACTGTGTTTGAAACTGTCTAAAAATAAACTGTCAAGAATTAATTTGATAAAATACTAGTAAAGTAGAAAGACAATGAAATTAATTGTTTATCCATAAGATTAATTAAATCATCAGGCTAATTAAGCTTTTATAAGTCTCAAATACAATGTTCCCTTAAGAAAAAATTGTGTTCCTTAAAAAAAAGAAGAAAAAATATTCCTTTAAGAAAAAGAAATTTGGGGTTACAAATAAACCTTTTATATTGACTAAAACAAGTTTTCTTAACTTTATTAATCTTGATATTAACTGTCACTTTATCACTTATAATCTGGTGTGTTGGAGGCATTTTAAAAATGAAAACATAAATAAATTAAAATTTTTATTTATTTTAATTGGAGGATAATTACTTTACAGTATTGTGGTGGGTTTGGCCACACATCAACATGAATCGGCCATGGGTGTACATGTGTCCCCTCCATCCTGAACCTTCTTCCCACCTCCCTCTTCACCCTACCCCTCCAAGCTGCCCCAGAGCACTGGCTCTGGATGCCCTGCTTCATGCATCAAGCTCGCCCTGATTATCCGTTTTACATATGGTGATGTATATATTTCAATGCTATTCTCTCAGATTATTCCGCCTTCTCCTTCCCCTACTGAGTCCAAAATCTGTTCTTTACGTCTATGTCTCCTTTGCTGCCCTGTACATAGGATTGTCAGTACCATCTTTCTAGATTCCATGTATGTGCATTAATACACAGTATTTATCTTTCTCTTTCTGACTTACTGCACTCAGTATAATAGGCTCTAGGTTCATCCACCTCATTAGAACTGACTCAAATGTGTTCTTTTTTATACCTGAGTAATATTCCATTGTGTATATGTACCACAACTTCCTTAATCCATTCATCTACTGGTGTAGATCTAGGTTGCCTCCATATCCTAGCTATTGTAAATAGTACTGCAATGAACATTGGAATATATGTGTCTTTTTCAATTCTGGTTTCCTTAGGGTCATGGGATTGCTGAGTTGTATGGTGGTTTTATTCCTTGTTTTTTAAGGAATCTCCACACTGTTCTCCATGGTGGTTGTATCAGTTTGCATTCCCACCAACAGTGTAAGAGGAATCCCTTTTCTCCACACTCTATCCAGCATTTATTGTTCGTAAACGCTTTGATGATGGCCATTCTGACCGGTGTGAGATGATACCTCATTGTGGTTTTGGTTTGTATTTCTCTGGTAATGAGCGATGTTGAGCATCTTTCCATGTGTTTATTAGCCATCACAGATAGATTCTTAAATGTACAAAAGAAAAGCAAAATATTAAAATAATTAGAGCTGTGAGATTTTGTTTCTATCTTTAAAAATTAAGAGTAGGTTTTTAGGGGAAATATATTCACAGTAAGACTTCTTTTTAACTTTTTAACTTTAAATCTTGCCAGCATGTACGGTACTACTTTGAAGCTGTTCATCATCCTTGAATACATTTTTATTTTTTATCTTATATGTCCTTAAGTAAACAGGGGTATGTATGTTTCTCTTAGACAACAAGAATATCTTGATATTCAAATTAAAAGACCCCACGGAGAAAGTCCTTAAACATTTACACATATTCTCAGAGCAGTGTGGATCCTGCTTTTCACTGACTTGCTGTGTTTCATTGATTCTAAGATACTTCTTAAAATTTTTATTTTAACATTTACTATTTTCCACTAAATTGTGGAACTATCATTCTGATATTTAATATTTTGTATCTTGGATTAACACAATTTTTATTTCCTTAAAGGCAACTTAATTCTTCTATCTAAATACTTCTCTAATTTTTATGTTTTATATTTAGCAAATACTTTTATTGTCTTCTTTTACTATTATTTATTTTTGGTTGCACTGAGTCTTTGTTGCTGTTCATGGGCTTTGTCTAGTTGTGATGAGGAGGGCTACTCTTTGTTGCAGTGCTCAGGCTTCTTATTGTGGTGGCTTCTCTTGTTGCAGAGCACAGGCACTAGAGCATGCAGGCTTCCGTAGTTGTGGCTCCCAGGTCCTAAGCTCATGGGCTCAGTAGTTGTGGAGCTTGGACTTTGTTGTTCCACGGCATGTGGAATCTTCCCAGACCAGGGATCAAAACCGTGTCCCTTGCATTGCCAGGCAGGTTCTTATCCACTGTGCCACCAAGAAAGTCCAATATTTAGCAAAACACTCCAAAATAGAGTAGCTTAAAGATGCAATGAATTATTATTTGTCAAGATCCATGGGGCAGGTAGACAGTTTCTTTGCTGGTTTCTTGTGGCATTGTTGCACAACTGCAATCAATTGGATGGTGAGCTGGACTGAAAGATGCACAATGACCTTACTGGTATGTCTGGAAGTTGGTCCTGGCTGTCAGCTGTGGAGTCTCAGTTTTCCTCCATGTGGCCTCTTATTCCCCTATTAGATTAGACTGAATTCTTCTCATAGCTGGGTTTCCTCTTAAGGCCTAGGCTCTAGAACTCACAAAGCATCACTTCCATCATGTTCTGTTGGTCATTATAAGATACACCCAGGTTGAAGGGGGATGGAAACTGTTGAGACAGTTGAAGAAATATGAATATGGTCTGGATATCAGATTTACTAAGGTAGCATTAATCTTATTAAATGTGATGATGGAATTGTGGTCACCTTTTTTAAACAAAGAAGAAAAAAGGACTATCAGATATACTCACTCAAGTAGGAGACTTCCCATTAAAATTAATGCACAGCAGAAGACAATGGAATAACATCTTTTAAATGTTGAAAGGAAAGAAATTGTCTTGTTAAATTGTATACATTAAATATGTACAGTTTTTTGTAATGATAATTATAGTGCAATAAAGTAGTTTAGAAAAAAGAATAAAAAAAAGTAGTTTAGAGATTATCAACCTGTAATTACATATAAAAAAATTCTTCAAAAAAGAAAGCAAAATAAAACATTTTCAGACCAATTTAAAAAAATGACAGATGCTATTGCCAGCAGACTTGCACTCCAAAGAATGTTAAAACAATTTCTTCATACTGAAGGAAAATAATACCAGATGGAAAATAAGATCTACACGAGAATAGAGACTGCTATAAATGGTAATGATAAGAGTATATATAAAAGATAATTTCCCTGGTTTAAAATGTTATTTTTAAATAATAGACTATTTAGTTATAATATATAGAAGTAAAATGTATGACAATAGCAGAAATAGCATAAAGAAAAATTGAATTATATTATTGTAAGTTCTTTACATTATGTATGACATATTATAATATTTGAAAGTAAACTATGGTAAGATAAATATGCATTATAAATGCTATTATTTATAAGTTATGAACTTTAGGGAAACCATTTATAAAGAATTAAAGTAGATGAAACAATGTGATTTTAAAATGAAATACTTAAAAATACTCAACTACCAAAAGAAAGCTGAAAAAAGGGGGAAAAAGAACATAGAATAGAGAGAACAAATATTAGATTAATAGCAGTCTTGTAAAATTAAACCAAATATGTTAAAAACTTACTTCAAATAGATATGGTCTAAACACCCCTGGTGGTGCAGTTGGTAAAGAATCTGCCTACCATTCAGGAGACTTGGATTCAATCCCTGGTCAGGAAGATGCCCTGGAGAAGGAAATGGCAACCCACTTCAGTATTCTTGCCTGAAAAATCCCATGGACAGAGGAATCTGGCAGGCTATAGTCATGAAGTTACGAGTCAGACATGACTTAGAGACTAAACAGCAAGACAACATCCCCATAAGAAGGCAGAAGTCATCAGTCCAGATGAAAAAGCAAGAGCTAACTACATGCTATCTACAAGAAAAAGATTTATATAAAGTCAAAAATAGATCAAAAGTAAAAAAAAAAAAATGGGGCTCTGCTTCTTATCATGGCAAAGTAGTTTCTATTTAACCAATCTTCCACAGATAACTATAAATTCTAGACAAAATATAAAAACAACTACCTAAGCATCCCAGAGAGTAACAAAAGCAGGCAGAATCTAGAAGGAAGTCAACATTTGGAAGAAGAGAACATCACTGGAGGAGTTCAGACTCTTATGGTTTTTTTTTTCTTAAAGAGAGGCCACAGTGGAAAATAAAACTCAGAAGCCCACAGAGCCTCTACAAGGAATAATTCACAGTGGATGAAATCCAACATTACTATGTAGAAAAAAGAAAATGAGACTCATACACAAAAGATAGGAGTGGATACTAACCCTAGGAAGACACAAATGTTGCAATTAGCAGACAAGGATTTTAAAGCAACTTTTATAACTATGCTCAGGGATGTATGCTTATAACATATGAATATGCTTGTAATAAATGAATTTGCCTGTAATAAATGAACAAGTAGAAACTTCAAATAAGAGTCAAACAGCAAGGCAGCAGCTTGAGCACATGGTAAGGTTGTGGGGCTTATGGACAAAGTGAGCTGGAAAGCTCTGGAGCAGAGGGAGTCCAGGCCAAGTGTTAAGTTTAGCTCATGATGCTTATTATCAGAGTCAATAATTTGCAATTTCAGGTTCACCTGATGCAGTCCTGTCCTCTTCATCCAATTTCTTAAGACTCCTCTCTGCTTATGAACCTCTCAAAAACCTTAATATTCTAAGATCTAATTATTAAACCTTATGGGATAAATTGAGTCATTATTACAGAAATGTCAAGATAACGTTGCTGCTGTTTCAAGGTTCAACAGTGGGTCTCTTTTCCACTAAAAGGTGTGGTAATAACTAGAATACCAGGACTGTGCTTCTAAGGCTTGTGCCTTTAACTCTTACATATAATCACACTGATTGTGACAAGAGAAGGATCTATGAGCTTGGCTATAAAATGTCTGAGATTATTTTCTGCTGCTACAGGCACCAGAATGATAATTTTCAATAGTTGACCAACCCAATGCCTTGTGAAGTTAAGCAACTTCTGTTGGATATTTTGCAGCCTCAGCAGCATGGAAGATGCTGACTAAATAGGTATCAAATTGATTTCATCTTTGAATAGAACTTTCCCTGAGTTCTCTGATCAAGCACTGCATACCCTGCAAAAAATAATGAATGGTATCATTGCACCTAAGCATTTACCATAGCAACCAATCTGTTAGATATGATCATGTATGAGAGGAACTTCTTTCTCCTTCTTGAAGACATGTTGGAAAATAGCAGCTAGCCGTAGAACAAGGGATCATCATGGAATTATTAATGGCTATACTCATTGTGTTGGAAAGAAATCTTCAGCCTGATTTCCAAGACAAAAGGTAAATAGACAAACTAGTAAAAGAAGCATTTTGCTGATTTCAAAACTTTGAGATTCAACTAAAGGATATCAGAAAAAAATATGGTATGGTTTCCTTTTACAGCACTCTCCCTAATCCCCTGGAACAATGAGGAACATATTATTAGCTATTTAACAAGGTGAAAATCTTTTGGTCATGTCCGACTCTTTGCAGCCTCATGGACTGTAGCCCGCCAGGCTCCTCTGTCCATGGGATTTCCCAGGCAAGAATACCAGAGTGGGTTGCCATTTCCTTCTTCAGGGGATCTTCCCAGCCCAGGGATCGAACCCAGGTCTCCTGCATTGCAGGCAGATTCTTTACCATCTGAATCAGGCTTCCCAGGTTCTGCTGGAGGGAGAAGTCAAGCCAAGCAATAATGACCTGTATTTGCTTAGCTAGTGGGACAAGTAGAAGAAACTCTGTTGAGACAGTTTGTCAAGAAGTATGTTATTTTGTTGAAACTTAATCAAGGCATCCATAAATTAATGCACTGATTATGCTGGTAAGGTGTTTGCCACTCTGTTGTCAGAGTGGTTGGACCTCTTGAATGCTATAACCAATCTAATGGTAAGAAACAACATTATTCAAGAGTAAATATTTTGATAGTCATGCCAGAAGCAATAATAACCTTCACTGAATGACAGAAAAAATTTTTAAATGAAAAGTTCGCTTCTGCCTGTTTCATGATCTAATAGAGCATGAAGACAAATCTTTGTGTTATTTGCTCACTTATTGTCTCACAGGTCACTGAGGCTCTGGTTTTTTTTTTTTAAGTGAGATCTTTTTTTTTTTTAAAGAGAGATCTTTTTTTCCTCTGCTTTTCAGATTGTATAATTTCTATTGATCTGTTTTCAAGTTCTTTGTCCCTTTCTTCTTCTGTCTCCAATCTTCTCTTCAGCTCATCCAGTGACTATTTTTCTCATTGCATATATTGTAGCTCTTTAGTTTCAGGATTTTCATTTGACTTATAAAATAGCTTTCATTTCCCTAAAGTTCCCTATTTTGTTTTATAGTTATTATTAAAATATTTTCATTTGTTTTTTAATATATACATATGTATTATTATATATATTTATCTTTTTAAATGTACTTTTCTGCAAATTTCAACATCTTGGTCATATAGAATTCTATCAACTGCTTTCTCTTTTGACCTTGGAAACTATCTCCGATGTCTTCACATGCCTAGCAGTTTTCTATTACAGTCTGGCTATTATGAATAATACATCTTAAAGTCTTGGGTTTCTGGATTCCTTTGTCTTTCTGCTAATCTTGCTTGAAGAGTATTAGTTTTTGTTCTACCAGGAAGTTAAGTTAAAAGCTGATCCTCTTTGAACTTGTTGAGGATTGGTTTACACTTTATAGGCATGTTTATTCACCCCTTTCTTTGCAGCCAAAGGTGGAGAAGCGCTATACAGTCAGCAAAGCAAAACCGGGAGCTGACTGTGGCTCAGATCGTGAACTCCTTATTGCCAAATTCAGACTGAAATTGAAGAAAGTAGGGAAAACCACTAGATCATTCAGGTGTGACCTAAATCAAATCCCTTATGATTATACAGTGGAAGTGACAAATAGATTCAAGGGACTAGATCTGATAGATAGAGTGCCTGATGAACTATGGACAAACTTAACATTGTACAAGAGGCAGTCATCAAGACCATCCCTAAGAAAAAGAAATGCAAAAAGGCAAAATGGTTGTCTGAGGAGGCCTTATAAATAGCTGAGAAAAGAAGAGAAGCAAAGGGCAAAGGAGAAAAGGAGAGATATATCCATCTGAATGCAGAGTTCCAAAGAATAGCAGGGAGAGATAAGAAAGCCTTCATAAGTCATCCATGCAAAGAAATAGAGGAAAACAATAGAATGGGAAAGATGAGAGATATTTCAAGAAAATTAGAGATACCAAGGGAACATTTCATGCAAAGATGGGCACAATCAAAGACAGAAACAGAAGCAGAAGGTATTAAGAAGATGTGGCAAGAATACACAGAAGAACTATACAGAAAAGATCTTCATGACCCAGATAACTACGATGGTGTGCTCGCTCACCTAGAGCCAGACATCCTGGAATGCAATGTCAAGTGTGCCTGAGGAGGCATCACTATGAACAAAGCTAGTGGAGGTGATAGAATTCCAGCTGAGCTATTTCAAATCCTAAAAGATGATGCTGTGAAAGTGCTGCACTCAGTATGCCAGCAAATTTGGAAAACTCAGCAGTGGCCACCAGGACTGGAAAAGGTCAGTTTTCATTCCAGTCCCAAAGAAGGGCAATGCCAAAGAATGTTCAAACTACTGCACAATTGCACTCATCTCACATGCTAGCAAAGTGATGCTCAAAATTCTCCAAGCCAGTCTTCAACAGTACGTGAACTGTGAACTTCCAGATGTTCAAGCTGGATTTAAAAAGGCAGAGGGACCAGAGATAAATTGCCAACATCCATTAGATCATAGAAAAAGAAAGAGAATTCCAGAAAAACATCTACTTCTGCTTATTAATTACACCAAAGCCTTTGACTGTGTAGATCAGAACAAACTGTGGAAAAAATCTTTAAGAGATGGGAATACCAGACCACCTGACTTCCCTCCTAAGAAATCTGTATGCTGCAGGTCAAGAAGCAACAGTTAACATCAGACATGGAACAACAGACTGGTTCCAAATTGGGAGAGGAGTATGTCAAGGCTGTATATTGTCACCCTGCTTATTTAACTTATATGCAGAGTACATCATGAGAAACGCTGGGCTGGAAGAAGCACAAGCTGGAATCAAGATTGCTGGAAGAAATATCAATAACCTCAGATATGCAGATGACACCACCCTTATGGCAGAAAGTGAAGAGGAACTGAAGAGCCTCTTGATGAAAGTGAAAGAGAAGAGTGAAAAAGTTGGCTTAAAATTCAACATTCAGAAAACTAAGATCATAGCATCCACTTCCATCACTTCATGGCAAATAGATGGGGAAACAATGGAAACAGTGACAGACTTTATTTGGGGGGGCTCCAAAATCACTGCAAATGGTGACTGCAGCCATGAAATTAAAAGACGCTTGCTCTTTGGAAGAAAAGCTATGAGCAACCTAGTGAAGTGAAGTCGCTTAGTCTTGTCCGACTCTGCGATCCTATTGACTGTAGTCTACCAGGCTTCTCCGTCCATGAAATTTTTCAAGCAAGAGTACTGGAGTGGGTTGCCATTTCCTTCTCCAGGGGATCTTCCCAAGTCAGGGATCGAACTCAGGTCTCCTGCATTGTAGGCAGATGCTTTACCATCTGAGCCACTAACATTAAAAAGCAGAGACACTACTTTGCCAACAAAGGTCCATCTAGGCAAAGCTGTGGTTTTTCCAGTAGTCATGTATGGTTGTGAGAGTTGAACTATAAAGAAAGCTGAGTGCTGAAGAATTGATACTTTTGAACTGTGGTGTTGGAGAAGACTCTTGAGAGTCCCTTGGACTGCAAAGAGATCCAACCAGTCTATCCTAAAGGAAATCAGTCCTGAATATTCATTGGAAAGACTGATGCTGAAGTTCCAATACTTTGGCCACTTGATGTGAAGAATTGACTCATTGGAAAAGACCTTGATGCTAGGAATTATTGAAGGTGGGAGGAAAAGGAGACAATAGAGGATGAGATGGTTGGATGGCATCACTGACTTGATGGACAAGAGTTTGAGTAAGCTCCAGGAGTTGGTGAAGGACAGGGAAGCTTGGCGTGCTGCAGTCCATGGGGTCACAAAGAGTTGAACACACTGAGTGACTGAACGCTACCTTGGTGTGTGCATGTGTGTTAAGTTGCGTCATTGTGTCTGACTCTTTGCGACCCCATGGACTGTAGCCTGCCAGGCTCCTCTGTCCATGGGATTTCTTAGGCAAGAATTCTGGAGTGGGTTGCCATTTCCTTCCTCAAGGGATTTTCTCAACCCAGAAGTCAAACCCACATCTCTTATGTCTCCTGGATTGGCAGGCATGTTCTTTACCAGTAGCGCCACCTGTTAAGGCCAGTCTTTTAGTGCTGTGACATTGCCTTTTTTTCCAAGGCAAGCGTTCCTTTGATAGAAAGCCGGAGGTGTCCATTAATCTATTTAACTTGTTGAGAACCAACCTCCAAACGCTCCTGCTTTTACATTCTTTCCAGGTACTATTTTCTGCTCAGCTCCTAGGAATCTCTCCCATGCATCAGCATTTGGAGAATTAGGTTGTGATTTGAATAGCATTTAAATGCAAATTGTGGTCTTTCCTCTCCATACCCCAAATCCTCTGCAAGGTTCCTCTGTCCTGAAATTTCTCTAAGTAATTTTCCAGATGTTTTTGCAGCCTCTAACTTCATCCTCTAATACCTCAATCTGAAAACACTGGGCTTTTCAGCCCTGTGTGTGATCTGAGTAGTGCTCAGTAAAATAGGCTGGTAAACTTATTTTCATGCAGGGAGTGGTTCCATTAAGGACTGGAACCCCCTTCAGTTTCTGCCTGCTTTTGATCACTTTCCAATGCTTTCAAATATAACTACATGTGTGTATCTGTGTGTGTGTGTCAAGAGTTTATTATTGTTATCTGAGACTTAGTCTGATTAAGCTACTTTCCATTACCAGAATCAGAACTCCTATTCAAGAATATACACTTAAACAAGCTTTTAAGATGATTACTTTATACTGTAACATTTGGGAGCTGCTCTCTTAGATAAACTTCTGTGTTTAACTTTATCCTTTAAAAAGTCATCTTCACTGCCAAAAAGAATTTAAACTCCTTAGGTACATTAGTCACACTCCTTTTAATGGTGAAAGTAAAGTCCTACAAACATAACTGTGCTCTTCCCCACAATGTGTTCCTTGTTACTACATTTTCCCAAAGGGACTGGAACCTGTTTGTTAAAAAGCAGAGAGCATGGTGGGAGAGTGGGAAGAATACAATGTGGTCCTTGGTTGTTAGGTTTTAAATGTGATAATGCTTATGGTGCAAGCATCAAGTCACTTCAGTCATGTCCAACTCTTTGCAACCCTATGGACTGTAGCCCGCCAGGCTCCTCTGTCCATGGGATTCTCTAGGCAAGAATACTAGAGTGGGTTGCCATGACTTCCTCCAGGGGATCTTCCTGACCCAGGGATTGATCCCATGTAATGCCTATGATATAGTCATAAGGGATTTGATTTAGGTCATACCTGAATGGTCTAGTGGTTTTCCCTACTTTCTTCAATTTAAGTCTGAATTTGGCAATAAGGAGTTCATGATCTGAGCCACAGTCAGCTCCCAGTCTTGTCTTTGCTGACTATATAGAGCTTCTCCATCTTTGGCTGCAAAGAATATAATCAATCTGATTTCAGTGTTGACCATCTGGTGATGCCCATATGTAGAGTCTTGTCTTGTGTTGTTTGAAGAGGGTGTTTGCTATGACCAGCATGTTCTCTTGGCAAAACTCTATTAGCCTTTGTCCTGCTTCATTCCGTACTCCAAGGCCAAATTTGACTGTTACTCCAGGCATTTCTTGACTTCCTACTTTTGCATTCCAGTCCCCTATAATGAAAAGGACGTCTTTTTTGGGTGTTAGTTCTAAAAGGTCTTGTAGGTCTTCATAGAACCATTCAAGAAGCTTCAGCTTCTTTAGCATTACTGGTTGGGGCATAGGCTTGGATTAACGTGATAGTGAATGGTTTGCCTTTGAAACGAAAAGAGATCATTCTGTCGTTTTTGAGATTGCATCCAAGTACTGCATTTCGGACTCTTTTGTTGACCATAATGGCTACTCCATTTCTTCTAAGGGATACCTGCCCACAGTAGTAGATATAATGGTCATCTGAGTTAAATTCACCCATTCCAGTCCATCTTAGTTCGCTGATTCCTAGAATGTCAGCATTCACTCTTGCCATCTCTTGTTTGACCTCTTCCAATTTGCCTTGATTCATGGACCTAACATTCCAGGTTCCCATGCAATATTGCTCTTTACAGCATCAGACCTTGCTTCTATCACCAGTCACATCCACAACTGGGTATTGTTTTTGCTTTGGCTCCATCCCTTCATTCTTTCTGAAGTTATTTCTCCACTGATCTCCAGTAGCATATTGGGCACCTACTGACCTGGGGAGTTCCTCTTTCAGTATCCTATCATTTTGCCTTTTCATACTATTCACGGGGTTCTCAAGGCAAGAATACTGAAGTGGTTTGCCATTCCCTTCTCCAGTGGACCACATTCTGTCAGACTATACAGTGGAAGTGAGAAACAGATTTGAGGGACTAGATCTGATAGGCAGAGTGCCTGATGAACTATGAATGAAGGTTCATGACATTGTACAGGAGATAGGGATCAAGACCATCTCCATGGAAAAGAAATGCAAAAAGGCAAAATGGTTGTCTGAGGAGGCCTTACAAATAGCTGTGAAAAGAAGAGAAGTGAAAAGCAAAGGAGAAAAGGAAAGATATTCCCATTTGAATGCAGAGTTCCAAAGAATAGCAAGGAGAGATAAGAAAGCCTTCCTCAGTGATCAATGCAAAGAAATAGAGGAAAACAACAGAATGGGAAAGACTAGAGATCTCTTCAAGAAAATTAGAGATACCAAAGGAACATTTCATGCAAAGATGGGTTCGATAAAGGACAGAAATGGTATGGACCTAAGAGAAGCAGAAGATATTAAGAAGAGGTGGCAAGAATACACAGAAGGACTGTACAAAAAAGATCCTCACGACCCAGATAATCACAATGGTATGATCACTCACCTATAGACAGACATCCTGGAATGTGAAGTCAGGTGGGCCTTAGAAAGCATCCCTATGAACAAAGCTAGTGGAGGTGATGGAATTCCAGTTGAGCTATTTCAAATCCTGAAAGATGACACTGTGAAAGTGTTGCACTCAATATTTCAACAAATTTGGAAAACTCAGCAGTGGCCACAGGACTGGAAAAGGTCAGTTTTCATTCCAATCCCAAAGAAAGGTAATCCCAAAGAATGCTCAAACTACTGTACAATTGCACTCATCTCACATGCTAGTAAAATAATGCTCAAAATTCTCCAAGCCAGGCTTTAGCAATACGTGAACTGTGAACTTCCAGATGTTCAAGCTGGTTTTAGAAAAGGCAGAGGAACCAGAGATCAAATTGCCAACATCTGCCGGATCATCGAAAAAGCAAGAGAGTTCCAGAAAAACATCTATTTCTGCTTTATTGACTATGCCAAAGCCTTTGACTATGTGGATCACAATAAACTGTGGAAAATTCTGAAAGAGATGGGAATACCAGATCACCTGACCCACCTCTTGAGAAACCTATATGCAGGTCAGGAAGCAACAGTTAGAACTGGACATGGAACAACAGACTGGTTTCAAATAGGAAAAGGAGTACATCAAGGCTGTATGTTGCCACCCTGCTTATTTAACTTATATGCAGAGTACATCATGAGAAACGCTGGACTGGAAGAAGCACAAGCTGGAATCAAGATTGCTCAGAGAAATATCAATAACCTCAGATATGCAGATGACACCACCCTTATGGCAGAAAATGAAGAAGAACTAAAGAGCCTCTTGATGAAAGTGAAAGAGGAGAGTGAAAAAGTTGACTTAAAGGTCAACATTCAGAAAACTAAGATCATGGCATCTGGTCCCATCACTTCATCGCAAATAGATGGGGAAACAGTGGAAACAGTGGCAGACTTTATTTTTGGGGGGGCTCCAAAATCACTGCAGATGGTGACTGCAGCCATGCAATTAAAAGACACTCCTTGGAAGGAAAGTTATAACCACCCTAGATAGCATATTAAAAAGCAGAGACATTATTTTGCTAACAAAGGTCTGTCTAGTCAAGGCTCTGGTTTTTCCAGTGGTCATGTATGGAGGTGAGAGTTGGACTGTGAAGAAAGTTGAGCACCGAAGAATTGATGCTTTTGGAGTGTGGTGTTGGAGAAGACTCTTGAGAGTCCCTTGGACTGCAAGGAGATCCAACCAGTCCATCCTAAAGGAGATCAGTCCTGGGTGTTCATTGGTAGGACTGAAGCACTGAAGTTGAAGCTGAAACTCCAATACTTTGGCCACCTCATGTGAAGAGTTGACTCATTGGAGAAGACCCTGATGCTGGGAGGGATTGGCAGCAGGAGGAGAAGGGGATGACAGAGGATGAGATGGCTGGATGGCATCACCGACTCGATGGACATGAGTTTGAGTAAACTCCGGGAGTTGGTGATGGACAGGGAGGCCTGGCATGCTGCGATTCATGGGGTCCGATTCATTCATCAGACACAACTGAGCGACTGAACTGACTGACTGACTAATGCCTATGGTACAGGTCCAATAATATCAAAATTGCCCTAGAAAATCTTATAAAATGGTGACAAAAATTTGTGTATGTAACTTGATACAATAATTTTTGTGCACATTAAAATTTGAGAACTACTGAGCTAGACAAAAAGGATAATTTGAAAAAATTATCTAACCAATGAGTGGACATTCAAATGATCCTGCTATCAAAATAACTACAAAATTAGGAGATATAAATGGAGGGGCAGTAGAGAATTCTTAAAACTTCCTATTTGTCTGGGCTGTGACTTCTCTTGTGTTTTAGTCTGTAAAGTGAAGTGAAGTGAAAGTCACTCACCGTGTCCAATCTTTGCAACCCTTTGGAATTCTCCAGGCAAGAACACTGGAGTGCATTGCCTTTCCCTTCTCCAGGGGATCTTCTGAACCCAGGGATCAAACCCAGGTCTCCGCATTGCAGGCGGATTCTTTACCAGCTGGGCCACAAGGGAAGCCCAAGAACACTGTGGTGGACAGCCTTTCCCTTCTCCAGGGAATCTTCCCAACCCAGGAATCAAACTGGGGTCTCCTACATTGCAGGCGGATTCTTTACCAACTGAGCTTTCCGGGAAGCCCTTTAGGCTGTGACATGCTGGCAATCAATCAGCTCTGCTACTTACTAGCTATATAATCTTCAGCAATTCACTTAACCTTTCTGAACCTTGGTTTCCTCATCTATAAAAATTGGGAACCGTTCTCTTGGAATATGAATGCCAAATTACCCAGAACATTTCTTAGGATATTTCAGAAGGAGAGGGTCCAGGACTTTCTATTTATCTAAGAGTATTCTGCAAGCTTTGTTCTCAAAAGATGCAGGCAAACTCATTTCTGATTGGTTTAGATTCAATCTATATTCTCCCCAAACTTAAAAAATTTGGTTTTATTTAGTTCTTTCTTTTTGGCTGCACTGGGTCTTTGTTGTCGCACACGGGTTTTCTCTAGTTGTAGCAAGCAGGGGCTGCTTTCCAGCTGTGGTGCTTGGGCTTCTTGTTGCAGTGGCGCCACTTGTTTCAGCGCACGGGCTCTAGGGCATGAGAGCTTCAGTAGCTGCGGTACGTGGCTTCAGTAGTTGAGGCTCCTGGGCTCTAGAGCACAGGCTCAGTAGTTGGGTCACAAGGGGCTTAGTTGCTCCATGGCATGTGGGATCTTCCCAGATCAGGGATCAAACCTGTGTCTCCTGCACTGGCAGATGGACTCCTCACCACTGAACCACCAGGGAAGCCCCAATACTTTGTTTTTAAAGGGAGCAACTTAAACACATGGTAACTTTTTGCAAACTTAGAGTTTCCTGCTCACTCTCCCAGAAGAATGCAACTTGATGGATGATTTATAAGAGACCTTGGGCAACAGAAGAATAACCATGATCATGACAATTACATCCTGGAAAAGGCTTCAAATAACGATTATAGAATGTCTAGCTCTGATATATACCACCTCCTATTCTGGAAGCAGTCAGGGGCAGGTCTATCATTTCCATATAGGATACAGTGAGAGAGAACAATCCTGTGTGCCTTCAGGCAGATGGGAGGCAGGGCCATGGGACTATACTTACACAAGGTAATAAAAATCAACTTCGCCATAGCAAAAGCTGGAAGGAGTTTTTAGAGATTGCTGGGAAATAGGTGAGGCTCTGCCAAGGCTTCTCACTTTGTGCTGTCCTTGGAAACAATGGAAGCCAGAAAATTGGAGCAACATCTTTAAAATATTGCAAGAAAAAAATACTGCACACCTATAATTCTACACCCAATGAAAATATCTTCGGAAAATGGAGATTAAAATAAAGACATTTTCAGATATGCAGAAGCTGAAAGAATTTATCACCATCAGACCTGCACTACAAAATACTTAAATTATTCATGCAGAAGGGAAATAATACCAGGTGGAAGTACGGATCTACTGAAGAGCACCCGAAATAGTAACTATATGTGAAATAGGAAAGTCTTTTTCCCTTTTTATTTAAACCTCATTAAAAGATAATGGATTGTGTAAAACAAAGGCAATAAACATTTACTGTGGAGATTATGATATACTTAGAAGTAAAACATATGATGACAACAGCGTAAAGGCTAGAAAGCGAAGGGCTGGAAGTATGCATTTGTGAGGTTCTTATACTACACATAAAGTGGTATATCATTTGAAAATAAACTGCAGTAAGTTAAATCTTAAATCAGCTACTGAAATAACACAACAAAAATTATGGCTAAGAAAGCCAAAAGAAGGAGATAAAATGGAATCATAGAGAATACTCATTTAATCCAAAAGAAGACCAAAAGAGGGAAAGGGGAACAAAGGAGCAGTCTCAGATAAAATACAAACAGTAAGATGGTCAATTTAGCCCCAACAATAGCGATAATCACATTAAATGCAATTGCTCTAAATACGGCAATTAAAGGCAAAAATTGTGGAGTTGGACTAAAAGGAAGACTCAACTATATGCTGCTGACAAGAAACCACATAACTATAAAGGCTAAAAGTAAAAGAAGGATAATAGATATATGATGCTAATACTAATAAAAGTATAGTATCAGAAAAAGAAGAGATCAGAACATGGAATAATACCAGAGATTTAAAACATTCATTTCATAGGGTTAAAATGTTGAATTCAAGAGGACATAACAATCCAAAATCCAAATTTTTATGAACCTAATAACACAGCTTCAAAATACATGAAGCAAGAGCTGATAGACCTGTAAGGAGAAAACCCAATTTTATAGTTGAAGATTTCAATATTGCTCTCTTAATAATTGATAGAACAAGTAGCTGGAATAACAGTAAGAACACAGAAGATTTAAATAATACTATGAAGCAAATTGACCTAATTGACTTTTATAGAACACTCTACTCACCTTTAACACAGTAAACATTCCTTTCAAATGTACTCATAGATTTACCAAGAGAAACCATATTCTGAGCCATTAAATGTCTCAATAAAAACAATTTGAGTCACACAAAGGAAGTACACTACTTTGATCACAGTCAAATCAAGAGTACACAGAATCACAGCATATTATAAGAGAAATCAGCAAGAGCAAGATCGCTGGGAAATCCTCAAATGTTTGGACATTAAAGAACATTAATCTACGTAACCCAAGAGTCAAAGAAGGGTTCAAAACAGAAATTGGAAAATATTTTAACTGATTTGAATAATGAAAGAAGAAATACAGCCTATCAAAATGTATAGGATACAGCTAAAGCAGTGCTTATAAGAGATATTTGTACTACTAAATGCCTATTTAGAAAAGAAGCTCTCTATAGTGGGCTGAATTGTGACTTCCAAAAAGATAATGTTCACATCCTAGTCCCAAGAACTTGTGAACATTACCTTATTTGGAAAAAGAATCTTTGCAGATATAATTAAGGATCTTGAAATGAGGATATCATTATTTGGGTAGGTTCTGAATGCCATTATAAGCATCTTTATAATAGAGAGGCAAAGAGAAGCACATTCAGAGGAGAAGTCCATCTGAAACAGAGACAAAGATTGTAGTAATGTATTCAGAAGCCAAGGAATGCCAGCAGTTATCAGGAGTTTGAAGAGGCAAGGAATCTCCCCTGGAGACCCTAGAAAGAACACAAACCTGCTAACCCCTTGATTTCAGACTTCTGGCCTGCAGAACTGTGAGAGTAAAAATTTTTATTCTTCTAAGCCTCCAAGTTTGTGGTAATTTTTTATACAGCAACAAGAGGAAACTAATATAGTCTCAAATTCAGTTCAGTTCAGCTGCTCAGTCATGTCCGACTCTTTGTGACCCCATGAAACGCAGCACACCAGGCCTCCCTGTCCATCACCAACTCCCGGAGTCCACCCAAACCCATGTCCATTGAGTTGGTGGTGCCACCCAACCATCTCATCCTCTGTCGTCCCCTCTCCTCCTGCCCTCAATCTTTCCCAGCATCAGGGTCTTTTCAAATGAGTCAGCTCTTCGCATCAGGTGGCCAAAGTATTGGAGTTTCAGCTTCAACATCAGTTCTTCCGATGAACATTCAGGACTGATCTCGTTTAGGATGGATTAGTTGGATCTCCTTGCAGTCCAAGGGACTCTCAAGAGTCTTCTCCAACACCACAGTTCAAAAACATCAATTCTTCAGTGCTCAGCTTTCTTCACAGTCCAACTCTCACATCCATACATGACCACTGGAAAAACCATAGCCTTGACTAGACGGACCTTTGTTGGCAAAATAATGTCTCTGCTTTTTAATATGCTATCTAGGTTGGTCATAACTTTCCTTCCAAGGAGTAAGTGTCTTTTAATTGCATGGCTGCAGTCACCATCTGTAGTGATCTTGGAACCCAGAACAATAAAGCCTGCCACTGTTTCCACTGTTTCCCCCATCTATTTCCCATGAAATGATGGGACCCGATGCCATGATCTTAGTTTTCTGAATGTTGAGCTTTAAGCCAACTTTTTCACTCTCCTCTTTCACTTTCATCAAGAGGCTTTTTAGTTCTTCTTCACTTTCTGCCACAAGGGTGGTGTCATCTGCATATCTGAGGTTATTGATATTTCTCCCAGCAATCTTGATTCCAGCTTGTGCTTCTTCCAGCTCAGCGTTTCTCATGATGTACTCTGCATATAAGTTAAATAAGCAGGGTGACAATATATAGCCTTGATGTACTCCTTTTCCTATTTGGAACCCGTCTGTTGTTCCATGTCCAGTTCTAACTGTTGCTTCCTGACCTGCATATAGGTTTCTCAAGAGGTGGGTCAGGTGGTCTGGTATTCCCATCTCTTTCAGAATTTTCCACAGTTTATTGTGATCCACACAGCCAAAGGCTTTGGCATAGTCAATAAAGCAGAAATAGATGTTTTTCTGGAACTCTCTTGCTTTTTCGATGATCCGGCAGATGTTGGCAATTTGATCTCTGGTTCCTCTGCCTTTTCTAAAACCAGCTTGAACATCTGGAAGTTAATGGTTCACGTATTGCTGAAGCCTGGCTTGGAGAATTTTGAGCTTTACTTTACTAGCGTGTGAGATGAGTGCAATTGTACAGTAGTTTGAGCATTCTTTGGCATTGCCTTTCTTTGGGATTGGAATGAAAACTGACCTTTTCCAGTCCTGTGGCCACTGCTGAGTTTTCCAAATTTGTTGAAATATTGAGTGCAGCACTTTCACAGTGTCATCTTTCAGGATTTGAAATAGCTCAACTGGAATTCCATCACCTCCACTAGCTTTGTTCATAGTGATGCTTTCTAAGGCCCACTTGACTTCACATTCCAGGATGTCTGGCTCTAGGTGAGTGATCACAGTGACCTCATTTTCCATGTTAAGAAACTGAAAGCATACTGTTAGCAGAATAAAAGAAATAATAAAATATGAGAATAAATCATTGAAATGGGAAACACAAAATCAATATAAGGAAATCAATGAACCCAAGAGTGGAGTCCTTGAGATCAGTAAAATTGATAGACTCTTCAAAAAAGAGAGATGGAAGAAAGACACAAGTTACCAATAACAATAAGAGAGGAGATGACATAACTATAAACCCTACAGATATTAAAAGAATAATAAGGAAATAGCTTATATGAATAATTTTACTTAAGCAACTTATATGAAATGGATACATTCACTGAAAGACAAACTACCAAACAAAGATCATTCAGGAAGAAATAGGTAATTCAAATATCTGTTTTCATAATACACATATATAATCTTTCCACAAAGGAAGTTCAGGCCAGATGACTTCACTGGTGATGTCTACCAAACATTCAAGCATTTGAGGATGACATACAAGTTCTTCACAAATTCTTCTGGAAAACTGAAGATGAAGGAGTATTTTTCAACTTGTTCTGTATAGCCAGACTCTGAAACTAAAAATAAACAAAACTATTACAAGAAAACTATAGATTAACATGCTCATGAACATAGATACAAAAGTTCTTAAGTAACATTTAACAACTTAAATATAGCAGCATATAAAATGGGTAACAAATGATGACCAAGTAGAATTTATCACAGAAAGGCAAGATTGGTTTAACATTCAAAGATCAACTAATGTAATGCAACAGATTAACAGACCAAAAGTGAAAAGTCAAATGGTCTTATCTCAAGAGATACAGTAAAAGCACTGGACAAAATCTAGCATCCATTCCTGACATAAACTCTCCAGCAAGTAGGAACAGAAAAGAACTCCTTTAAACTGTTAAATGGCATCTACATACAACCTATGGCTAACATCATGCTCAGCGACAAAAGATGTCATTTTGACACCTCCCCCAGCTATTCCACTCCTATGTATTTACCTAAGACAAATGAAAACATCATGTGTAACATAAATGTTTTTAATATCTTTTTTGTAATAGCCCCAAATTGGAAATAACCCAAATGTCCATCCATAGGTGAACAGATAAAGCACATATATTGATATGATTATTACTCAGCAATGATAACAACAATAGCAGTAATAATAAACCAACCTATAGATGCATGTAGCAACATTGATGAATCTCAAAATAATTACACTAAGTGAAAAAAGCCAGATAAAAGTGACCGCATACTGTTTGGTTCCATTTATATATAATTCTAGAGAATGATAACTAACCTATAGGGACAGAAAGCCACTTGTCTGCTTGCCTAGTCATCAATATGAGAACAGGGAGGAATAAAAGAGAAGGCTTACTCTAAGAGTCATGAGAAACTTTGGGGGGTGTTATACATGTTTATTATCTTGTCATCATGGTTCCATATGTGTATACCTACATCAAAACATCTAATTTTACACTGTATACATATGCAGTTTATTGTATGTTATACCTCATAAAACTATATAAAATGAATAAGACTGTGAAAAGTTTAGAGAGAGTAGAATGTAAAGGGGCAGGTAGTAGGCAGGAAGAAATTAGTCTGGAGACTGAGGCTGGCCTCTGTCCTATGGACAGGTTTATGGAGTAGGCTCTGGTGCAGTGCTGTGCTAAGTCACTTCAGTCGTGAATAACTCTTTGTGACCATACAGACTACAGCCCACCAGGCTCTTCTGTCCATGGGATTCTCCAAACAAGAATACCGGAGTGGGTTGCTGTGCCCTTCTCCAGGGGAGCTTCCCAACCTAGGGATGGAACCCATATCTCATGTCTCCTGCATTGGCATGTTGGTTCATTACCACTAGCACCACCTGGGAAGCCCATGAGTAGCAGAGAGAGCTTAAGCAGACTAGAGGGAGCCTGATGGTAGAGACAAGAGCTCAGTGATTTGGCAGCAGATGATGGGCCCTGTTGAGGAAGGCAGTAAAAGAGAAGAACTGGTAATGAAGAAGTGGGGCTGGATCTGAGAGACAATTCAGATATGGAATTGATGTAGCTTTAGGACCAATTGGATAAGGGAGAGGAAATGGTACATAGTTGGATATCTGGCTTGGAAGCTGCTTTAGACTGAATTTTGTTCCTCTAAATTCACATGTTGAAGCACTGACCTTTGATGTGACTACATCTGGAGATAGGGTATTTAGGAGGTAATTAATGTTAAATATGTTAACTAAGGTGGGACCCTGACCCCATAGAACTATAGCCTTCTAAGATGAGGAATGAATGGAAATCTCTCTCCATCATGTGAGGACCTGGTGGGAAGGAGCTGGATGTAAGCCAGGAAGAGTCTTCCCCTGAAAGTGAACTCTGCAGAGCCTTGATCTCGAACTTCCCAGCTTCCAGAACTGTGAGGAAATTAATTTCTGTTGTTGAAGCCAGTCAGTCTATGGTATTTGTTATGGCAGCCCAAGAGGACTAACACAAGCTTTTGGGGGTTTGTAAGCTTGGGGGGGGGTGCAGATATGTTTATACTGCTCACCTAAATCAAGAACGCAGAATGTGAAGCAAGTTGGTGCAGTTATGAGTTCAGACTGAGATATGTATTCACATGAGGATATAAACCATTTAAGATATAGGGCTGAAGTTCTGGAGAGAGATTGGCTAGAGGTACATATTAAGGATGGGCTTCTCAGGTGGAGCCAGTGGTAAAGAATCCACCTGTCAATGCAGGAGATCTAAGAGACATGAGCTCAATCCCTAGGTTGAGAAGATCCTCTGGAGGAGGGTACAGCAACCCACTCCAGTGAGTCCTTGCCTGGAGAGCCCCATGGGCAGAGTCTGGTGGGCTACAGTCCATAGGGTCACAAAGAGTAGGACATGACTGAAGCAACTTAGCACGTAGCATGCACATATTTAGGAACCGTCAGCAATCGGTGGCAGTTGAGACCATGAGATGGGTATACAGTAGGAGCAGAAAGGCCAACAAGGGAGAGGGAATGGCCAGAGACAGAGGATGATAACAATGACTGAGTGGTGACTCTAAAGCCAATGAGATAATTTTGAAAAGAGTTAATGGTAACAAGTGCTGCAGCACATGGGATATATTTCTGGGGACATGTTAAGTGTCTGGCATGGCCCTTTTAAAATCAAGGACCCTACAGTCTAGCTGAAAAAGAATACAAATGCATGTGAAACAATTAGGAAATCATTCAACTAGGGTAAATTGTCTTAGTGTAACAGAGAAGTGCAATAAAGTTTCATCCATTTATTCTACAAAGATGTTGCACTCCTACTGTGTATCTGGCTTTAGCTGTTGGATGAGGCAGTTGGGCTTTTTATTAACAAAAAGAAGGGCATGACTGAGTTACTGAGGTGTGAATAATGATACTCTGGATAAATGGAAAAAATGAAAGCAGAGTAATTTAGGTACATAGGGAGTGATGGAGAGGATCCAGTCTTAACAAGAGTCCAAGGAGAGGAGAATAATAGGGGAGAAAGCCTGGCTGGCTGAATTTGTGTCAGAGATTAGAAGGTTGGGGAGGGGAAGCGCCCACCCTAGTATAGGGTATTCTTGCTTCAGTATTTTTTAGGCCCTAAGCACCTGTTGCAGCACATTAAGCTGCAACAGTTAGTAGGACCACTGCTTTCTACAGGTTTCAGACATGCAGAAACTTCAAGCCTCTTCACTGGCCACCAAATATGTGTCCAGCTGCCGTCGTGCATGGACGGGGAGTTTTCATAACAAGCTTCCCAGGCAAAACTTAACAAGAGGAGGGCTTTTTGTATCAAAGCGCCTTCCATGATCCTTTCAAATACTGGGTGCATTGAGGCTGGGTGATTCCAAGGGTCGTTTTTAACCTACATTGCAACGGCTTTGGCAACCAGACATGTGGTCAGATAGATAATACAGTGAATAGTAAGGTAGACAAATTCGTGGCGGACGAACCACTATCAGTCTCTGGACACGACCAGTCAGTCTTGTTGGGCGGAACTATCCACAGTAACAAAGCATCCGCAGTGACAAAGCGTCCCCAGGACAGCCCTGAGGATACAGTTCTCCCGATGGACGGAAGAGGGCGCTGCGGATCGTCTCGGTCTGCTACTGTCAGAGACAGACCTAGCGTCCTGGGGCGCGAAGGGGAAGCCCGCGTGGTCAGGTCCCGGAAAAACCTCGGGCTGCAGACGTCTCCCCGAGAGCGCCTGGGGTTGGTGCTTCGGTTACCCGAAACTGCCTGAGCCAAGTGTTGGGGGTGGGGAAATGGTGGGAAGTTGGAGAGGAGAAAGGACCAGAGAAAGGAACCCCAGCACTACTGGTGAATCCGCGGGAAACGCGAAAGCTCAAAGCCCATGGGAGCACACCGCTGGGGCTGCGGTTTGTTTCCACAGAAGGTGGGAAAAGCTGCGGGTTTCGAACATTTAAAGCTGACTGCGGCTGCATACGGAGCCTGGGGGCGAATCAGCGGTGCCGCCCTGAGGATCCTTCCCAAATCTGTCTTTCTGGTCTCAGGTCTCCGCAGCAACTGCAAAACTTTCCTTCGAGCTGCCCGCGCCCCAGAGCGAGTCCGCGAGTGTCCCTCTCCCTTCTAAGGGGAGCTTAGTAGGGGGCTTCCCGTGTCGGTCCAGAATGTGGTGGGATCACCACCATCCTCTCTCGCCTGTTCAGAGGCCTTTAAAGAGTAACGAAGAAATGGGAAGAAACGGAAGCCGCTTCGATGTGGAGCTCAGGCTCACTCCTGAGTCCACTCCTCCGCGCCCTGCTTCGGCTTTGCGGAGTGTCCGAGCAGCTGCAGGCCCGCGCCCCCCACATCCCGCCCACAGCATCTCGGTTCTCCTCCGTTCAAAGGGTACTGCTAGCGCTGGAACCGCCACCCCCCCCTCCCCCGCTTTGTAAACCAGACCCCAAATTCTCTCCTTACCCCAGACTCCTTCCCGCCAGGGGGCGCCCCCGGAGTTAGTGGAGAGGTTAGGGGCCCTGACAGAAGTTGAATCTAGGATTGAATAGGAACATAGGAGGGCTTCAAGACCACTGGTGTCGACTTCAGGAGGGCCAGACCTGACAGGAGAGGTTTCTCTGACACCAAAGACCTGAGGGTGGGAGTCTCCTCTTCTCCTGGCAGGTGCTGGCCTTCACAGGTGCAAACTCGCCTCCCATTCCCACCCCAGAAGGCCGAGTGGTGAGCAGGGAAGGGCTGCACGGGAACCTCGCCGGGACGTCCAAGGGTCATCCACCTCCTCTCTCCTGCCCTCACGACCTGCCCAAAGGCCACGGTTGAAAACAGTGGGACGACTCCCCTCAAAGACCCTAGATGGTCAAGGAGAAATGGAGAGCAATAGAGAAATCTCCAGATTTCTCCTTCGCCCCGCATCTGCGAAATCCTCCTGCTGAAAGCCGCCAGACTGCCGAGCCCTGGGGCTTTGCGCAGATTCTCCGGAGGTTCTCGATTGTGGTGCCTGGGGAAAGGGGGCAGAGGGGCCCTGTGAGATCTTCAGGGAGAGGAAGACGCCCCCCCCCCCCCCCCCCCCGGGGGCTCCCGATCCTCTCTCGGTTCCTTGAACCTCCGAGTTGGAGACCAGCGACCCCCAGCGCTCGGCTGCGTTCCTACTTTCTGCTCCCTAGGCGGGGTTGCCTCGACGGCACCCGGGAACCCAGCTCAGCCTGGCTCGGGAGTCTGCGCCTGGCTAAGGAAGATTCGCCCGCCTCGGGTCTGGGCTCGGGAGCAGACGAGGGGTCGAGAGCTTCATGCCAAGAGACTGTTTCTAGAAACCCAAGGCTTAGAACCAGAAGTAATAACCCCTTCCATGTGCTAGCGAGTTTTACAGTTTACACTCACGTGCAAGCGTAGCACAACCTGAGAGCTACATCGGACAGGTTATGACCATTTTTGCAGCTCAGGAACCAGGTGCTAAAATGCTTTATTCCCTTAATTCAACATTTTTTGAGGCACTGAAGGATTGGAGGATAAATAAAGCAAGGACTTGCCCTTGGGGGGGGAGGGGGCTGAAAACAAAACCCTAGCTTATTTTGGCCCTGAGGGTTAAGGCTCCAGACGTCCACAAGAGCCATACCACCTGGCTGGAAAGTGGCAAAACGGGCTGGAACCAGGACTTCTGAGTTTATATTCCAGAGCTTTGCCCACGCCCCTGAGTGCTTCAAGATGGGGAAATGGTGCAGACACATGCACACAAACCTTCCTTACAGCCCTCTCTATCTCAGTGGAAGCCAGAAGTAACATTTGTCACAAAGGAACTACATATTATTTGAGGGATTTGTTAATTTGTAAGCTCGTGTAGGTAGGAAGCGCATCTAGATGATTTAAGGCTGAATTTTCCAAAGTAGCAGGGAGCCTGGGACAGAGCCCACACTCAATAAATTTATTTGTTGAATGAATCACAAATTGCAGTAACTCTGGGCAAAATAATCCGGAATAAGCCCGACCAGGAAAGAGGGTCGCTCCCTGCCCTAGGGAAAGCCGGAAGGACCATGAAGGAAATTAGAAAACTGGGGGAGGGGAGAAAATAGGCGTTCCTATTTCATCATCCCCAACCTGGTGAGAGCTATAGAGCCGGTGTTAGCCTTCTGTATGAGCCCTCTGTCCTAAGTTCTCAAAGAACTGGTGCAAGAGGGAAAGAAGGGCGTTTCTCTTCGGACGGACGGGTGGTGAGCAAAGACCGATGGCAATCTCGCGAGTCCCCCCGGCCCTGCCTGGGCCTGCACCCACAGAGCTCCTAGATCCCGGTCTGAGCCGCAGGCCGCAAAGCAGAGCGTGGTCGAGATTGAGGCGGATACCGGCGGCCGCCCCAGGGAAAACTCGTGAGGCCCGAGATCCGCCTTGCTCAGAGCCTGCCCCACCGCCCCACCTTGGCTGAAAGACAAGGGAAGATGCGCGGGCCCTACATTGTGAACTCGGGTTCCCAAGCATCCCCTAAAGAAACTGCTGGCATAACTGCGGTCTGCCCTGTTTGAGATGAGTCGGGGGAGTGGGGAGGCCGGCTGAAAGAGAACCCTCTGGTCAGAAAGAGGCGTTGGGGCCAGGTGAGGGACTCTCACTTGGACCAGCACGGAGATAAGGATATCCGCCTTTTCCCCACAAGACGGCTTATTCTTGGCAGCGAAGCGCATCTGAAAGGTGCGGAGCTGTGTGTGTGTGTGTGTGTGTGTGTGTGTGTGTGTGTGTGTGTGTGTGTGTGTGTGTGTGTGTGTGTGTGTGTGTAGGGGCAGAAGAGGCAGGTGCCTCAAGATGCTGCGATGGCCCAGGCCAAGTCCAGACGAGATCTGGTGCTAGCGCGCGCAGCACAATCTCGGCTGCGGCGGGGAGGAGGGGGGAGCAGGGACCCTTACCCTAGACTCCCTCCCACGAGCTCCTGCTCCCGCTCAGTGCCCGAACCCAACGCCTGCCAGCTACCTACACGGTAGCTTTCCCCACAGTAAGCTTGGGGTGGGGGCGGGGAGCTGTCAGCCACGTGCCTGCTTCGGAGCTGAAAGCTGCGAGGATACGAATGCCGAGGAGGCATGGCTCAAGGACTGCGGAAGATTCACCCAGCTAGTGCTTTCATGTGTCCTGTCTTACTTGGATCTTAAAAAAACTTGGTGAAGAATGACCTCCATTTCTAAACGGCATTGAAACCAGGAGAGACTACAACGTTCTACACCTAGTGTTTCTTACATTTAGTAATAATATAAAATAATGGAGAGGGAGGAGAGAAGACTCGAGATTCGGAGACCCATCCCACCTTGGCATAAAGACCCTAGTTGAGGCGCAGGCCCAGGGCTGGGGGCTGGCCTGCACACAAGACCTATATTCAGTTTTGTCTGCTCCCTACAGTGTTGTCCTCTGCCCTTCCACTTGGACCCAGAGTCATCCTCTCCCCTCCTCGCCTAAGTAGGCATCACTTTGGCCAAGGCACCCTCGATGGGAGTCTGAGTCCTTCTTGAGAGCGCCCCCCAGAGAAGTCTCTTGGAGGGGAGCGCAATGAGCTGACCTGGCGCCCGTCTTTCGAAGCATAACTGAGGAGTGCTGTCTCGACCCTCGAATTCCTGCTTGCCTGCCCCAAAGTGGCCAAGGGGGCTGGGAAACATGGCCTTCTGCTGTAGGCAGGAGATGGGGTGCCCTGAGCTTTCTCTCCCCTCTTAAGGAATATAGGTGGCACGGAAACAATGTTAGCATGTAAATTGGCTTTGTATTGAGGGAGAGCAGTTCTCAAGGGAAAGATTGAAATCTTGAAATGAGCCAATAAAAAAGTTTCCTTATTATAATCACTATTAATGGAAAAGGCATCTAACCTGCTGAATTAAATCGTTCAAAAGCGCCTTTTCATGATCAGGAGCTCCTCTACAAGGAAGGGAAAGAAAATATGAAAACAGAAACCCAAATCGAGAAGCCTCCTTAACCGGCCCCCGCAGTGTCTTGGCGGCCCCTGCCCGACCAGGGAGCGCTCCGCCCTCCCAACCCCTAGCGCGGAAAAGGAGACTGAAACAGCCAAAGAGAAAAGAAAACAGTAAAAACAAAACGTTTAAAATCCAAGAGGAAAAGTCGGAGCGGGTCTCAGGATCTGCACGGCGGAGGGCTCGGCTCCGTGCTCCACTCCGCTGGAGGCCAGGGCCTGGCCGGAGCCGCGCGGCGGATGCCTCCGGCCGGCCCGCCGGCTCGGAAAGCGCAGCCTACAGCTCCTCCTCTCCAGGCGCCCAAGGACCCTCAAGGCGCGGGGCTCACACTTGAAGCCTGGGAACGCGCAGAGAGGAAACCCACTTCCTCCTAAGCAGTTTCTTGCTAGCCGGCTGAGAGGCGCCCAATTGAAACAGAATGATCCTCATCTACTAATATCCAGCGTGGCCACAAAGCGACTGGCCATTTACGCCGCCACTTTAAACAAAGATATTTGGTTATTCCCGGGAAGCAAGTGCACTTTTGCATGGCTGAGCTCCGGGTGGAGGCAAACCTCAGCCCTGCCTCCCGCCCGCGGTGCTGCTCACGCCGGGGGATTCGCCCCCTCCCCCGCCCCAGCCGGCTCGTCCAGCCGGGGTTCAGGCTCCGTCCCAGCCTGCAACAGGCGAGCTGACTCTCACGCTGCTCCCTGCCCGAGGCCTCCCTGAAGCATCTGAGGGGAGAAAACTATGTGACCCCGGGCTGGGGTGCGGGGCTGTGATGTCCTCGGAAAGTCAGCTCCCGTCCCAGACCTGCCCGTGTCTGGGCGATGGGCGAGGGTCGGGGACACCAGGTTTGTTCGAGGTGGAGCAACTTCAGCGATGTCCCTTCGCATGAATTCTCGCAGCTTCTCAGCTCGGGCGGCCAGTGGTGGGTCCTTGCCTTAGCTTGGGGTGGGGGTGGGGAAGCATAGCCGCGTGGGGGTTGGGGGGGCGGGGTGGGCATGAGGCCGAAGGCCCTGGGCCTCTGAGAAGACCCTGAGCTGGGGAGAAGGGGGGGCGCGGGGATCTGGGACAGCCTCTCGGCGGCAGCCGATCCCCCCCTTGCTCAGCGCCCCCTCCGCCCGCTGGGATTCTCTCTCGGGTAGGGGGGAAAGGGGGCGGGGAGCAGAGGTGTCCTTCTGACGGCGGCAGAAGAGGCAGACAGACTGACAGACAAGCAGACCAACAGTGCGGCCCCAGGGTGCGGCCCCTGACTCCCGAGCTTCTTTGGTGGCGACTGGGGCTCGGCGCCGCGAAGCCAGATGTGGTCCGGCGGCAGTGGGAAGGCGCGGGGCTGGGAGGCCGCGGCGGGAGGGAGGAGCGGCCCCGGCAGGCTCAGGTGAAACCCCCACCCCGTCCTCGGCCCACTCCCTGTCCCCGCCCCGGGAGCCCCGACCGAACGGGAAAGTGGTTCACTTTGTAACTCCGCAAGTTGGTTGCAAAGCAGCATTCACCTTCCTTCCTCCCAGCGGCCCTCCTCCTCCTCGGCTACTCCCCATCCCACCTCTCGCCCTCCCCTCCCTCGGTTCCCTCCTCCTTTTCCTCCCCCCCTGCGCACCCCCCCCCTCCCGCGCGCCAGCGTACCCCACAAAAATGAGGGTAGGGGGTCCGGGGGAGAAATGCTTTGGGTCGCGTCTCTGCCTCTCTCTCTGTCTCTCTCTCTCCCTCTTTGAGACCTAAAAATCCTGACAAGTGAAACTTAAAGGTGTTTACCTTGTCATCAGCATGTAAGCTAATTATCTCGGGCAAGATGTAGGCTTCTATTGTCTTGTTGCTTTAGCGCTTACGCCCCGCCTCTGGTGGCTGCCTAAAACCTGGCGCCGGGCTAAAACAAACGCGAGGCAGCCCCCGAGCCTCCACTCAAGCCAATTAAGGCGGACTCGGTCCACTCGGTTACGTGTACATCCAACAAGATCGGCGTTAAGGTAACACCAGAATATTTGGCAAAGGGAGAAAAAAAAAAAAAAAGCAGCGAGGCTTCGCCTTCCCCCTCTCCCTTTTTTTTTCCTCCTCTTCCTTCCTCCTCCAGCCGCCGCCGAATCATGTCGATGAGTCCAAAGCACACGACTCCGTTCTCAGTGTCTGACATCTTGAGTCCCCTGGAGGAAAGCTACAAGAAAGTGGGCATGGAGGGCGGCGGCCTCGGGGCTCCGCTGGCGGCTTACAGGCAGGGCCAGGCGGCACCGCCGGCCGCGGCCATGCAGCAGCACGCCGTGGGGCACCACGGCGCAGTCACCGCCGCCTACCACATGACGGCGGCGGGGGTGCCCCAGCTCTCGCACTCCGCCGTGGGGGGCTACTGCAACGGCAACCTGGGCAACATGAGCGAGCTGCCGCCGTACCAGGACACCATGCGGAACAGCGCCTCGGGCCCCGGATGGTACGGCGCCAACCCAGACCCGCGCTTCCCCGCCAGTAAGTGAGGCCGCCCCACCGCGGGGCCGCGGGTTGAGCGCAGGAGGTGCGGGGAAGACCTGCCGGGAAGGCGCGGAGCCTGCCGGCTGCGCGCTGGGCATCAGGGGTGGGCGGCCGGGCAGTGGCGCCAAGGAGTCGGGTGTAGGAGCTGGGGAGTCTGCCCTGGTTGAGCTGAGGGGTCCAAGAAGAGGGACTCGGTAGCCCTGGGGTCCTGAGGGCAGGAGCTGGTATTTGGCGTTTGCCAGATGCGGCCAGTTGGCCGCTCTGCTCCGGCGCGGGAGAGCGCGGAGGCAGCGTCCCCCCAGCTAAGAGAACCGGGTGAGCAGAGCTTGGAGAGGCGCGGCCTGGCCGGGAGGGAGGGTGCCCTGCTGGGACGCGCTCAGGCCCGGGGCCTGGCCCACTCTCCAGGCTAGGCAGGTGGGAGGGCGCGCGGCTCCAGACGGGATTCTAAATGGGCAGAGCCAGTGCCCTCACCGGGCTGACAGGAGACAGTGGCCAAGGCACAAAGAGTCTGGGGTCTCAAGCTTTCGAAAGTGAACACCTCCCTCTCCCAAGCTCCCAAAGCTGGGGGTCTACCGTTAGACCCCGGCTCCGGACCTGAGCCCAGTTTGCTGCCGGCTAACCCCACGAATCCGGAAAGGAACAGGGAAGGCTTTCTCCACTCTGCTTTTTTGGGTAAAGCACCGAGACTGAGGGAGGTAGCCGGGGTTGAGGCGGGGAGCTCTCCAGTAAACCCCCTCGACGGCGCGGCCTCGAGGCAGGCTCCGGCGATCGCCGCGGCTGGGCCTCTCAGGGTGGAGGCGACCTAGGTGAGAAGGGCACCGTCGGGGCGGGCCGGGCTGGCCAAGGGCGCAGGCGGCAGAGAGGGTCTGGCCCGGCCCGGCCCCTGCCGACGCTATGCGTTTGTCGCTTACAGTCTCCCGCTTCATGGGCCCGGCGAGCGGCATGAACATGAGCGGCATGGGCGGCCTGGGCTCTCTGGGGGACGTGAGCAAGAACATGGCCCCGCTGCCAAGCGCACCGCGCCGGAAGCGCCGGGTGCTCTTCTCCCAGGCGCAGGTGTATGAGCTGGAGCGACGCTTCAAGCAACAGAAGTACCTGTCCGCGCCGGAGCGCGAGCACCTGGCCAGCATGATCCACCTGACGCCCACGCAGGTTAAGATCTGGTTCCAGAACCACCGCTACAAGATGAAGCGCCAAGCCAAGGACAAGGCGGCCCAGCAGCAACTGCAGCAGGACGGCGGCGGCGGCGGCGGGGGCGCGGGGTGCCAGCAGCAGCAGCAGCAAGCGCAGCAGCAGTCCCCGCGCCGCGTGGCCGTGCCGGTCCTGGTGAAAGACGGCAAACCCTGCCAGGCGGGCGCCCCCGCGCCGGGCGCCGCCAGCCTGCAAGGCCACGCGCAGCAGCAGGCGCAGCAGCAGGCGCAGGCCGCTCAGGCCGCCGCGGCAGCTATCTCAGTGGGCAGCGGTGGCCCCGGCCTGGGTGCCCACCCGGGCCACCAGCCTGGCAGCGCGGGCCAGTCTCCGGACCTGGCGCACCACGCCGCCAGCCCCGCGGCGCTGCAGGGCCAGGTCTCCAGTCTGCCCCACCTGAACTCCTCGGGCTCGGACTACGGCACCATGTCCTGCTCCACCTTGCTATACGGTCGGACCTGGTGAGAGGACGCCGGGCCGGGCCTAGCCCAGCGCTCTGCCTCATCGCTTCCCCTTCCTGCCCGGTCACACACCACCAACCACCCGCTACACCCTGCGCTTCGACTTTTCTTAAGAACCTGTCCCGTTGAGACCAAGGGAAAAAACACAAAGACCAAACTGCTGGACGTCTTTCTTTTCTTTCCTTTTTTTTCTAAAATGTGCAGGATTTTTTTTAAAAGAAAATAAAACAACCAAGCGAATCCAATTCTTCTAAGGAGTCTTTAAACAGAGGACATAACAAGAACCGCTTTGGGGGTGTCTTTGGGGTGATTCAAATGGGTTTCCCACGCTCGGGCGGGATGTAGTTTGGAGACGGCTCTACGCTGACATGGCTCTGGACACTTAAGATTGAAATCTTCACTCTGGGTACACCGTGCCAGGAAAGTGGACTCGCTTGTAAATACCGGGATTTCTTTGAAGGGGCGACCGGGGGCTGGGGAAAGGAAAAGACGGAACCCACTTGCCACTGACACAAAGGAAATGCCCCCTCCTGCCCCCTCTGGCCACCCAGGCTCAGCTGAGACCCGCCCTGGTTAAAATCGTTTTATGTTTGATGTGAACTTGTAGTTGTAAAACGCTGTCAAAAGTTGGACTAAACACTTAGTTTTTAGCAATCTGTACATTTTGTTGTAAAAAGCAAAAACAAAAAAACCAGTCCCCATCCCCATCCCCAGCCCATTATATTTTTTATGGGCCAAGACAAATCTGTGTATATTATTTGGCAGTTTGGTATTTGCAGCGTCAGTCTTTTTCTGTTGTAACTTATGTAGATATCTGGCTTAAATATAGTTCCTAAGAGGCTTCTAATAAATTATACAAATTAAAAGGATTCTTTTTCTGATTAAAAACCCCATCTTTTGTTTGGTTTTGATTTGGCTTTAAATGGCATTTTTTGGTAGTAGGGGGAGTGGCTCAGCATTGGCCGGACAGGATTCGAATTGTGTGGGAGCTCAAAGGATCCTGAACCAGTGAAGGAGGCTGAGACCAGAGTCTTTGCCCCACGGAAAGAGAGAGTTTTGTTCTGCTTCTGAATTAAGTCGAACCAAACCTTGAACAGTCTTGGGATTCGGCAATAGAGAGTAGAAAAGCTAAACTACTTCCACCAGGAGGAAAAAGAAAGAGAAAGACACCAAAGGACTAGTTTTCAAAGCCAGACTTCTGTGTCTTAAAACCACAGAAGTATCTACTGTGGTCTTATACAGCTGAGCCAACGTTTTAAAACAGTCGACCTTGGACATTCCATTTTTAAAGAATCCTGAATAAACAATTATTTTTATAGGTGGATTGTCCCTGTAGGTTTCAACATTATTTCTAATCCTTGGCAGAGCCTCCTTGGGACTAGGATGTGGTGGGAGATTGTTTTCGAGAAAGTGGGGAAGTCGTGGGTTTCGTCTCTGCTCTAAAACAGTTATTCCCCCACACAGGCTGTGCAGCAGCTTCTCGTAGCTTTCGTGGCCCAGGAAGGTGTCTGACTGGGCTGCTGGCCTTGGGAACACCCCTGGCAGGGCTTTCTGCTCTTTGTTCCAAGATTTTCATCTCTGGGCTCCTGGCCTCCTAAATCTTTGTAGCAAGGAGTCTTTCTCCTGTCCCCAACTCTCCACTTCTCCCCCATCGCATGCCCCCTCAACATCCACCCCTGGGAGGGAAAAAAAATCTTTGACCTCTCTTCCTACCTCTAATTTCCCAGTCTCTTTGGTACCCTGATATAGCTGTTGGGGAACTCTTAGTTGCTCTGGGGAGGGGAGGAAGAAAGAGAGGTGTAGACAGAAGTCGTAGTCTCTAGGTAATCTGTTGCTCCTTCTGTGTCATCTCTGATGTACCTACAGGAAAAGTGACTGCACCGTGAACAGAGCCCCTCCCAGCACTTTTCTCTAGGTCTGAAAGTATTTGAATGGGGGGAGCGGAATGTGTGATCCTATTTGGCACATACTCATTTATCGCCTAGAATTTCAACTTTCTTTTTTCCTGTCTCGCCTGCCTCTACATTTTCTTCCTCTTTTTTTCAGCTCATTCTGACTCCATCTCTGTCTTCCCGGATTGCCACCCTCAAGCCCCAGGAACTTGTAAGGAAAATGGGGGTGGGCGCTTGCTAGCACCAGCAGTCTTCTCTGTTGACTTTCTGGGGACTCTTTTCTCGTGGTTCCCTAACTGTGGACGAGGACGGCTTTCTCTCTCGTGTCTGACTGCTGAGATACTGTTTTCAGTATCTAGAAGAGACTCAGAGATTTCTAGAGGGTGACTGGTTGGATCTAGAGGGTGTGATGGTTGGGAGAATTCTCAGGAGGCCCCACATTTTGGAAAACAAAGGAAAATCTGGACAGGTTGAACACTGGTGTTGGAATGGGCAGCAGTAGCCCCCGGGGCAGTTTGTGAAGGTGGTTAAATCACCCAGGTCAGGCCCCGCCGGGCAGGGGAGATGTTACAGCTAAGCTCTGAATTCTGTGGGGTGGGAGCTTACCCTCGACCTGCCCCCACGCCCAACACACGAGCGTGGAAGGGAAGGGGCGGGCGCTCAGGGGGGCTGCCCACCCCACCCCAACTGGCTGCGGAGCGGGCCACTGAGATTCACAATTCTAGTGAGCTATGGCACTCAGTCTGATCACCCTTGCCCTGTATGGAGTTACTACCGAATATGTTCTTTCCCCTCCCCGCACCCTCCCCGCCCCCCACCCCAGCCCGGCCGTCTAGAGCTGACTTAATTTGGAAGTCTGTTTACTGGTCCCGGGAAAAGGGAGAACGGAGCCTTGTCTGCAGACAGGACCCAGACGAACAGGGCCTTGGCCGCTTCTCTCCGTCGGTCACGCGGGGTCCACTCACTCCGTTTCTGGCCGCGAGACTGCTGTAGCTGCAGGAAGCGGCCCTGGAAGGCAATCTGAAGCGTCTCGATAGGGAAATGGGTGAGCGCTGGGCTCAGTAAAACACCAAAGACTGGAGATCCACTTTACCCGCACACCCTGTCAGCCTCTGCGGTCTTTTGTCCTCTTCACTCATGGACCTCCCCTAAGTCTCCAGCATCTCTGGCCCGGGGAGCTTCTGGTCTCTGCTAAGAAGAACTCAGCTTTCTGGGGATGTCCCTAATGGGGAAACTTCCCCCTGCGTGGGGGCCGCGCAGTTTGCCCCCAGATCCAGGAGGAGCTGAGCGCCGCCACCTAAGCACCCCATCCATCCCGAGGTCCCGACGGCTGCTGCGGGAAATGGGGGAGATTTTTGCAGACTGCATCCCACCCCCCTTCCTCCTGTTCCCCACCCCCAACCCTGCCATGTAAACACGAGGACTTTCTCGAGAGTCTTGGAGAGCGGCTCTAGTGGCTTCAGGGCCTGAAACCCCAGGCTTGGCTTGTTTGATGTTTAGCATCCCAAAGCGACTCCCCCACCCCGCCCCAGCCTGGGAGCCCGGAGTTGTGGGTCGGAGAGGCAGGAAAGCAACCCTCTCAGCTGGCCTGGCCGGGCTTGGGGGCGGCGTGAAGACTGGGACAGAGATCCTCTGAGCAGGAAAGAAGGGGGAGGCCGGCCTGCCGCCACCCCTCAACAGGGACACAATCGGGTACAGCTGGCGTCCTCCAGGCCCAGAAGGCGGGAGGGGGCAGGGAATGCGTCAGCAGCCCGGACACAGGCTCTGGGACCCGGGCCGGCTCGGTGGGAAGTAACTCGAGGGCCCAGGAGTGAAATCAGAGCCAGGCCGGAGCCGACTCCGCAAGAAACACTCCCTAACTCCTGGAGGCGGGGGAGGCCCCGCGCGCTCCACTTCCAAGGGCTTCGCCGGAGGCAGTTCTCACTGCTTAAGGGCTTGGCCTTTCTAAGGGCAAAACTGGCTCGGGAGCCTTCCAGGGGATTCGAAATCCTCCCGGGGCGGGGACAGGCCTAAGGCTCGGCACTGGGGTGTCCGATTTTGAGACGCCAGGGAAGAAGCCTCAGACGTTAGAGGTCGCACACTCTCAGAGCGCGCTTGCGGGCGTCTGGGCGCGGAGGAGCGGCCTTCTCCAGTCGCGGGTGCACAAAAGGTAGAGCCGAGTCTCTTCTCAGGCGACCCGAGCTAAGAGGAGAGGAGAGCGGGGTTTTCTGACTTCCGACTCAATAGGGACCAGGTAAGGTCAATGCTTTCTCTATTATGGCTTTATCTTAAAAGCGGGTCAATTTAAGATAAGGAGGTGGGGGGGATCCAGGATCTGTGTGAACCTTGCTGATAAAGACTCACCCCTTTCCTGAACTAAAAGCAAGCCAGGCAGACATTCATTTTCTATAAACAAGAGAGTTGTGGGAAGCTGCCTTGAATTCTGATCTGATGCCACCAGTCTCTCTAGACATCGCGCTCCCCTCCCCCCAATGATTGGTGTGTGTGTTGGGGGGTGGCGGGGGAGCCAAGTGATGGAGGATATTATTTGCTGAGAACTAGAAAGCCTGTTGAGAAATGTGAATCTGAGATGATGTGGCTCTTGGGCATGGTTTGCCAGCTGGTTTGTTTCAAATGCTGCTGTCTTTCAGAATGGATGGAAAGCGACAGCCTCGAGTATTGGGAAGGATGAGACTGAATGTGTTCCTTGATCAGTTCCCTGTTAGAAAATACTGGATTCCACCTCCCTCTGGCCTCCCTGCCTTCTGACCGATGTGCCTGTGGTTGTGCAAATGTATTCTTGTGACTTCGGGCCATCCTCTGTGGGCCTCAGTTTGGGGCTTCCGCCTCAACTTGGAGCACGGAAAGTTTTCTGGTGTCCCTTTGGCAGGTAGCTTCAGGAAAGTGTCCTATTCACCGATCACCCTCTGTGGCAAGCCTGTCCATCCAAGTCGCTGAAGGAACCGGGTGTGGATGGGAGTACAGGACAGAATGTGTTTATTGAAGGGGAGGAGCAGGTCTGAATGTCATCTCCCCTCCAGGTAGTTGTGTTTCTAAACTTTCCTCGACGATTCTCAAAGAAACAGAGGAGGAGCCAGGCTCAGCAACTTAACAGCACAGCTTCTGACTCCTCTGAAGCCACAGTTGGAGTGGCTGGATGCATTTCTTTCTGATAGTGACCTAATGCCCTACTTGGAGGGCATCTAGGCACAGTCCCAGGTTTCCCATGTGATAATGTTTGCCATTTGGTCTCTGCTTCCTAAACGTGTATCATCTTTGTTATTAGTTGAGTTGTAACAACGTTTTGGAAAGGCTGAGATTTAAATGGACTTTCTTGTTTTATTTCTCTTTTAGTTATTTGCAGGACACTGTTAGTGTTTTGCTTGAAATGGAAACAAACATTTAAAAAAAATCACAGGCAGTAACAGACTCTGTTAAAGAGGGTTCTTTTATCCAATACAATATTCACATCTGACTTTCCGCTTGTACGTAGGCTGCATAAGACAACCTGTCTGAAAAAAAGACACCTGTCTATGTATGTATTATAGATATATATGTACATGTGTATGTATCTTATGTATCTACTTTATAAAATCTTCAAAAAGAAAAAATTAATATAGGATTTTCTTAGTAGGGGATCTTATAGAAACCATTAGATGTAAGAAGGTTGAATGTGTTTACTATCTCAAGGAAGAGGTCACATGAAACAGTTTTCCTTAAGAAAGTCAAGTAAACAGAAACCTTTGTTAGCTTCTTCCCAATTTAAATTGGAATATTAATTTATTTTCATGTCACAGGACTAATTATTTTGGGGGAAAATACTAAAATTTGTCCTTAAAGAAAATGAACTTGTTGCTTGAGACACACAGCTGTAGATGAGACTTCTTGAAGCAATCTACAACAAAAATTGTTGTTGTCATATGCTTCACTTACATTATCCACTAGTAGAAATCATTAGTATGAACACCGTTCATACTAACAAAAACAGATGGACACTTTGCTGCCCCTAGCAGTTCCCCCTCTTCTGGCCCTCACAGAGCACTGGAAATAAGAGGGCAGGTCTGAGTCTGACAACAAAAAGACAAACTTTCCCTCCTCCTTTCCCCATTTTGTACATCTTGTACATTTCTGCTAGTCCAGTCTTTGATTGCTACATGGAATTGTTAGTAACACCTGGCTGTCGGTGAAGTGTTAAACTTTGCATTTCTAGGGTTTGGGGTGATTGTTGATGATGTCATTTCTACGAAAGATGTCAGGACCTGAAAAGTGTCCTTGGATACCCTTTTCTGGGTGCTACATCCTGGAGCCATTCTGTGGAAGAGTCACCCAGAACGGCCCAGCCTCCACCTTACCTAGCACCAGTGTTGTTGTGTGAAGGGGTCCAAAGCTCTAGGAAAACAAGAGTTTATTTGGTCTGTGTGCTACCGATTTACCTGATCTGGGCACACACAAGGCTAGGTGTGTGTGCTCGAGCACAGATGTAAAACTGGGAATTACCGTAGTGATATGAAGAGGACTAAGAGCTGGTCCCCGTAAGTTGATTCCTCTACCCTAGGAGACCAAGGAAATGGTCTAACAAATCTGGCTATGGCTGTGTATAGAGAGAACTTCCAAGTTAGGGTCCCCTGAGGTGCCCCCAAAGCACCAGGTTTCTAAACAGACATTTTTCTTTCAGGCAGGTTTTTCAGAGGAGACTCTGAAGCCTAGAGGGTTAAACCCCTCTCCCCTCTGGGGCACTCTGGTGCCTTTAGGTCTGCAAGGCGCTGTTTTCTGGGTGGAGTCTGAAGGAGGGTGGGTGGTTCTGGGCAGTGACTGGCTTCTGCCTTCCCGTGAGAGTGTGCTTCAGAAAGAACTGCAACTCTTGCACCACAGGTGTGCACAGAGCATAGTCCGTGCCTCTGGCCAGGGCAAATAGAAACTGTAGCCAGTTCCTTACTACTTGTCAGGCTGCAGTAGTCACTGACATGTTGATTACTGCTCCCTGGTAGGACTGTTGAGGCTGAGGCCAGGGTGTAGTAAATTTTGGAAGAGCTGTAGTGTGTCATACCTACAACTCACACAGTGGGTAAAACTCTGATGTCTGTCTGCAAATCAAACAGGAGAACCTTTGCAAATACTTAACAAAAGCCAACTCACCCACAGCCATCATCTAGCACAGGATTGGGAAGGGGTGTAAAGGGAAAATCATTGACATCGATGGTCCCATACAAGGACCATCATGCATCCCTAACAGTTGGCATTAACCTTCCTGTATGAACTGTTTTCTATCAACTATAATGTCATGCCAACCTAAAATTAGTTGCTGAAAATTCTCAACATGGCTGAGTACTTAGATTCTGTTGGTTGGGTGTCTGTGGAAGCTGGGGCTTTGTGTGTTTGTGGTTTTGATCACTGGTAAGACGAGAGAGGAAGGAGAGGAGACTGGAGGGGACAGGAAAGGAACAACTGTGCCCAGTGGAAGTGTGTGAGGTTCTGTTGGTGTTTGTGACAGCTGAGACTCCCTGGTTAGAGCTGGTCTTTAGATGGAAGCATTGGGGCAGGGTGGATGAGTGTGTGGTGTGTCTTGGTGTATCTGGTGTTTAAGGGATGGTGCTTTTAGCAAGCAGGGCCAAGGAGCGGAATAGGAGATAGTGTGTGTACCATGTCTTTGCGTTGGGCCGGTGACACAAGGGCAACATAATTATCCAGCTTAAACATGCTCAAATGGCAAAAAGTTGCAAAATAGATCGACCTCCCTGAGAAGAGAGGGAGCTGGTTACAGAGGTCTGCAGCCATCATCCTTTTTCAATACATTTTAAACAAGAGGATCTAGTGAGTGATTCCGATTCAATACACATAATCAGTTTGCAAGTCTTATTTCCATTTGAAAACAGGGCCATTTGCAATCATAAGAGCCGGACACGCTGAAAGATTCAGAGCGCTTTCTGGGCGGATGATGGGTGACAGAATCTGCAGGCAAGCGCTAAATATTTTCTTCTAGCCTCAGACCTTATGCATCAGCCTCTAGTCCCGATGTATTTTAATCGAATATTCCTGTTGAATATATAGCTTAATTGCTTAGAATATCGAGCTTCCAGATAGGGGTGGGGCGGGGAGCCGGCAGGAAAGGTGAGAAAAACCATGTTAGTGCTTTTCCTAGGTGCTGGTTAATCATTTAGTGAAGAGCACACGGGTAAAAGATTTGATGAAAAATTCAAATTTGTTTTTAAAGGAAGGGCTGCCTGAAGAGGTTGTCTGGGGCCAAGATTCGCGGCTTGAAGCCACGATGTCCTTCCCGAGCACGACGGGGGCAGTGAGCTGCCACCTAAACCCAGGGGCAAGCTCGGAGGCCTCCCAGCCTCACCGCCGGAGACCCGAGCCCCCCCACCCCGTCCCGACCCCGCGGTTTTGTATTGGTTGTCAGTGGTCCTAGCTAGAAGGGTGGGCACTTAAAATCTCAAGCTGTTTTATGGTCTCTCCTTGTAGAAAGTTTTGGTTTCTAGGATCATTTGAAGCAGCAGCCTGCAAACCGCGCCGCACCCCGCCCCCCCTTTGGGCCGGCGGCCTCAGCTCTCCCCACCCCCCAGGTCTCCCCTCCAACCCCGGTAGCAAACAGCACCCCGCCCACTGCGGCTTCCCCCACCCTCAACGCCCAGCCCAAAGCCCCAGTTTCTCCTCCCACCAAGCCTCTCCCCCATCCCCAAGCCTGTGTGACTCTCCACCCGGTTCCTAGCTGGAGACAGGAGCACTGCCTGCCCACCCGGACCCCAACCCCTTTTGGAAAGCTCCCCAAGAAGTCTAGTGTGCGGCTGAGAAAAAATTTTCCGTGTATTTTGACCCCGGATTATATAATGAATGTATTAGCTTCACTGGGTTACGACGATGATCCAAACCCTAACCTGAAGGGATTTTTAAAACGATCTTACCGTACAACCTTTTTCTGAACAAGTGAAATCAAACAAAGCCAGCGAACTGCTGCTTTTTCCCTGATGAGTGTTCCTAAAGAAAAGAGATTCCGTCGTTGCTGCCCAGATACCAACATCTAACGAACTTTCTATTAGGCTGAAACTTGGTCTAATAATAGCAAGTGTTTAATGTTGATTCCATTTTTATGTTGCAGGGGGATAATTTATTAACCTCAAGATAGTGCCTCTTAGGCAGGCGTTGTGTTTTCAGATGTCCTTGCAAAGCATTTCACCTCTGGAACGATCTCAGGAGAACCCATAGATGGAGGCGGGGTGGGCTGTGTGTGTGGTGGAGATTCTGTACAGCTCCTGCTGGCTTGCTCAATTTTCTGCAAAAATCATCTTAAAAGCCTGGGTGTTCTCTTTGCGCTGTGCTGTGCTTAGTCGCTTAGACCTGTCCAACTCATTGCGACCCCTCTGGACTGTAGCCCCCCAGGCTCCTCTGTCCATGGGGATTCTCCAGGCAACAATACTGGGGTGGGTTGCCATGCCCTCCTCCAGGGGAGATGTTCTCTTTAACAGATGTCAAATTATAGGGACCACACAGATCTAAAGACATCCCACATACACACACTAGCTGTAAACTCTGTAGGTTCCTCCCCACCCGGCCATCTCTCTAGGACTCATTCTGTGGATAAGCAAGACTGGTCTGCAGACATAGGTTCACCCTGAGCCAAGGGGTGGGGGGCAGGACAGGCCTCCTACCACAGGGAGCCTCCACACTCCGTATTCTGCAAAGCAGGAGGATGGAACTCATACAACTGACAGGAGGGGAGGGTGGGGCTGGACTAGTAGGACTCAATCTGCTAGGTGTAGGGGAGTAGCTCCCTGGAGGAGGGCATGGCAGCCCACTCCGGTATTCTTGCCTGGAGAATCCCCATGGACAGAGAAGCCTGGTGGGCTGCAGTCCATGGGCTCACAAAGAGTCCATGTGATCGAGTGACCAAGCAGCACAGGGGAGGCAGTAGCTTATCCACCTGAGGGCCTTGGCTGGGTGGTCAGAAGGAAGCACAGGAATGGCCCTCCAAAGAATCAGAGAGCCAGAGCAGACTCCTGGCCGGAAGTTTCAGCCACCCGACAGCCCCAGAGAGACACGCTGACTACAGACCATTTCTAGGAGCACTGGTCTATACGCGATAATTCCTTCCCAGCCTCTTGGACCTCCCTGGGGACCAGACATACAGCATTTAGAACTGCTGGCCCATCTTCAGCAGCAATCCTAGTCCGGGGGAGGAAACTTCAGCCTACCTTACTCAGAAAGTTCTGTCCCTGACTTGCAAGGCTGATGTGGCAGACTCTCCTTAGGACCCAAAGATCACCTGCAGGAAATGTCATATTCTTGTATTTATAGCCCAAAGTGACTTCAGTATCTACTATCCCCTTCTTTCCTCATCCTCTTCGTTTTCTGTTTTTTTTTTTTTTTTTTCATTTCAGTGCCTACATTTTCCTTGTGTACTTGCCCAATTCCAGCCTCATAGATGCAGTATTACTTCATAGGTAATCCGGTATCATTTTCCTAATGTCAGTACTAAAAGGAAAAGCAGATAAAGTGGATGTGCTAAGTCATAAAGAATGAAAGCCAGCAAGACCCATATGGGAGGCCAGTTGGGGGGTAAGGAGACCAGAGAACCGCCAAGGTCAGCCTATCAGAGGACTAGCGAGAAAAATGAGGAAAGCAAAGAGAAGCAGCAAGCGCCGAGAAATTCAATTAATGTCAGTAGATGGGAAGGAAGGAATACAGCCCCCACCTAAGGCATAGGTACGCCTGGCCTGGGCAGGCTTTGAATGGGCTGAGGAGGGAACAGGTCTGTGTATGGTGTTCCGTGTTTGAACTGAGGGGCGAATCTAACAACCCCTTCCTTCCCTGCAGGCATATCTTACGAATGGAGACTTTCTGCCAGAGCCAATTAAAGGGCTACGGAGCGAAGGGGCTGGGACTGGAGTTCGCCTCCCAAATTCCAGCCTGGCCAGCTCCGGGCTGTTAACCCCGGGGAGGAGCAAATTCCGGGAGATCTGATGGGAGTCGGGGGGAGGTTGGGGGAAGGGTGGTGGCAGAGGGCGGAACCACCCGGTGAGGAAATAGTGGCTTCTGGAAACTTCCGTGGAAACATACAAAAATGTTTTCCTTCGTACAAGTGCCCCAGCCCTCCTCCCTGCAGGTGGAGAAGGGACTTCAGAAAAAATTGATGCTTCCCGACCCTGACTGTTGGACAGCGCCCCCTCTCGTCGCTGTCCTTTCGACACAGCCTCGAAGGATGGGCCACGTGGAGAGAGTCCCAGCCGCCTGGGAGGACCGCAGGGCTATTCCGCTGGGACTCGGATCCCAGGCCGCCCCGCAACCCTTGCCTTCGGGTCTCGGGCCGCTTCCCCTGGTGGAAGGCGGGTCGCAGGGGACGGTCGATTCCCTGTGACCCCGGCGAACGCGCTGCGGGCAGAACTACGTCTGTGCAGGAGAGCGCTCTCCAGGCTCTACCCGGGCGCCCCCGGCTGTACGGGGCGCTCGCAGCCCGGGAAGGGGCCAGGGCTGGCCGGGTCCCCGGGGTCTCTGCCCCGCGGGGAAGAGAAGGGAATCCCCTCAACCCTCAGTGACCGGCCCGGCATCCCCTGCTCCCCTCGCCCAGCCGGCTTGCCGGCTTCTCCCAGGGCCCTGGATTCCCCGGGGCCATCCCTTTTTAAAGGGTCTCGCGCACAGTGCGATACATTTGAGCGAAAGTGTATTAACTCTTTTAATACCTCAGCATGATGACACTGTTCATGAGGACCTCATGTGTTCGGTGACCGCAGAAGGGCACATTTGAGATGCTTCCCGGCCTGCGAGGCACCAGGCCCCACACCCCTTCCCTCCCCCAGCCCTCGAGAGGGACCGAGGAGAAGGACCCAGGCCGAGCGCGGCCGCCGCTCGGCCCCAGCGGCCGGAAGCGTGGCACATCCCGGGCCCCGGGCCCCGGCCCCACGGCGGCTTCGCCGTCGGGTTTTTTTCCTGCGAATGAAGAGGCATCGCATGCAAGCAAAGGCCGGCCAGTCGGCTCCAGATTCCCAGGTCCTCCCTCCTGGACCTCTCACCTCCGTTAATATTCTTCGATAATTTCGGAGGCAAAGACGTCCAACTTTGGGTGGGGGCAGGGATTTGTTTCATCTCCTAAAATTCAGAAACGGAGTCTTCGAAAGTCTTAATGCGTGTGTTTATTATTATTTTCTAGCATTCAAATGAATGCGAAGCCACGGATCGAATCCCGTCACTCATTTGGGGTTAGCTTCGACCGATATTTCACACGGAAAACAAAACTGGGTCCCTCTTATTTGTACTTGTCCTTAACCTTTGCGGCAACTGCTGTAGATGCGGCTCTGTCCATTCTCTAATAGATTTTACCAGGGGCTGGTGACAGAGAACTGATTTCTTTTCTATTAGGGTTTAGCACATCTTTGTTGAAGGCCTGTAGAATGACCAGGGATTAGATTTGCATCTCTTAGACGCCCTGTGTGGTCTTTGTGTGAAGCTTGTAACTGTTAAAAATGACTTGTTAGGAAGCGTGTGGGCTCTCATCGCTCTCCTTTTGACAGAATGATTGTGAAATTCAGATTGGCCCTGTAGGATTTAGCCCGCAGATTCCACCTGAACCCTAAGCAATTAGACCCTAATCTCACTGCAATCATATTTGAGTTAGGATTTGTTGCACTGTTTACTTCAATTAAAAGCAGTGGAATAATTTTTTTTTTTTTTTTTTGTTCTTCAGCTTTTAAAGTGAAATCTCCAGGCGAAGAACCTCAGGACTTCTTAGGATCGGTTTTGGTGGTGATGGGGGATTTCTTTTCGGCAAGGTTTCCTCCTAGTCCTCCTACCCGCCCCTCCCCCCCATGTAAATAACTCTTCTTTCTTCCCCTGTGGCCACGCTAATGCCCGGAGCTTCTTCTCAGGGCTGAATTCAGGTCGCCTGGGAAGAACCGCGTGATGACTTCCTGCTTCCAGGGGCGCCCAAACTCTTGGGGCGTCCCCAAGTCCCCGACTGGGCTCCGCAGTTCCGCTGGAGCGCGGGGCTTTCCCACCTGCGCCGGTTGGCCTGCTGGTCCCCGCGCGAGCTCCGGGCAGCAGGCGCCGGTCGGGGCCGGCGTCCGGCTTTCCGAGGTGGAGCCGATGCTTCTAAGGCGCCCGGCGCGACTGCCAGGCGGCGCGGTTACTGCAACCGCCGCGTGGTCCGGAGCTGCTCCTTCACCCCCTTCTCCCCCGGGATCCACTGTGGCCCCTTAGCGCCTGGACGTGGGAGAGGGCCTGTGGTCTCCTCCGCGCTCCGCTTCCTCCGCCCTCGTACCGGCCCGGCCGGCATGGGGCCTCTCTGCCTGGCTCCGGCCAGCGTCCAGGCCCGGAGCGCCCCGGGCGGCCTCCAGCCTCTCTCCGGCGGGCTCGGTCCGGAACGCGGGGTTCCGGGCATCCCCTGCCGGGCCGGCAGGATCTCAGCGATTCTCAGGGCGTTTCACCCCACTGCGGTCCCCCAGGGTCGCCCGCGGTTACTACTATCAGATCAGGTCACCTTAGTAGTAGTTCTTGAACTGTGGTGAGTTTATCGCCTTCATTTATTTATCCGATGCAAGTTTGTCACTCAGATCATCTCATCTGGGAGACATATACCAGTGACTTCGGTTTATCGGGATTTTTCTGTTTTGATTCACGACCACATATTTGCTCCCAGTGAGTCTGATTCAGTTCCCTAATTGACTGCTTCACCTTTCTCATGCACCCTGGAGCCGGCCAACATAGGATGTAAACAAGAAGAATTTTCTGGTACCTAGACCTCAATGCTATATATCTGCAAAAGGAGCAGGGAGATACCACTTTTGAAACTTCCCAATAAACTTTTTAATGTCACGTGCTGTCATTGTCACTTGCCGCAGACAAAAAAAAATTTTTTTTAATGTTCTTTGATTCTAGTAATGAAGGAAAGCCAGCCTACAGCCTAGCTCTGCCTTTGTAAATAAAACATTTTAAAATGAGGAAAAAGTACTTTGCTGAGAGTACTACATAAATGTGAGCAATGATAGCTAGTTTAAACAAGTAGTTTTCTCTTCCGGTGTTTTCTGAGATGGAGTCTATTTTAAACAGTCTCCTCTCTTTGGATAATTCTTATAGCTAATTATTCTTAACTTTATTAAGAATTCTTGAGGGTTCAAAGGAATAAAGGAGATTCTGTCTTGCCTTTGGATGGGGGGAGGTGGGAATGTGGTCTTGGAGTGGGGAGGGAGGGGGAGCCAGACTGTGATAATCTCTTTGAGATCTACCAGAAGTCTTGATCTATTGATTGAGGATCCCTGCTTTAAATGAGTCCTGTGTGCAGTTTAGTGCAGTTTTTCTTTTGTGAATAGAGACTGTATCAAAATCCTAGTGTGACCATGACAATTGGGTAATCACACACTAGGCATCTTTGCTAATGGAGAGATTCTGTAAATATGTTTCTAGTGAATACACAGCTAACAGTCACAGTGGAAGGGTCAGGTGCCACAAATCATAGATTATTCTGCCAAGGGTTGCCAGCCATCCGAGGTTTGGAAGGACATTAACTGCCTTTGCATTCTCAGAATACTCTCCTCAGTTTGTGATTTCACTTACTTGACCCTACTTCTGTTATTAAAAAGCTGGCAGGCTCAATCAAGGGCAAGCAGGTTGGCTACCTACCCTTCTGGCAGCTCTCCAATATTCCCATTTAGCTGCCAGGAGACAAGGAGAGGAGTGAATCAGTCATGTAATCCCTTAGTAGCTAGAAGGAACCAGGAAAACTTTAGTGGCAGCAGGCAGATCCATTTCTAAATTCTTCATATATGTAATAAATTCCTCTAGGAAAATTCACTTGTAGGAAGGTCAGGGAGGGGAACATTAAGAAGTGACTTAGGTATAGAAACTCTCAAGCAGTTTCCTTGGAAAGTAAGTTATAAGTGCATTCTTTGATAGCTTCAGTTTTGAAAATTGCCACAAACAAATAGGATTTTCGTTACTAACAGGGAGCAACAATTAGGAAAAATGTCCCTCATCAGGTAGTAGAGGGGAAAATAAATCAAGAGCCTTAAGTGAAATTTGGAGGATTATCACTTCCTGTCCATAGAACAAACCTCTGGCATTTCACATTTGTTTTACCAGAGAAATTGTTGCTAATTTGGTAAGATCTAAGTACTCAACTTTCAGAGCAAAGTGAAATTGAAATATATAAAAATATTTTTCTTGCTTTCTTAAATTGAAACAAGTAGGTATTTGGCATATTGGAAAATTGCAAAAGCAAAATACATCTCTCTCATTCTTACCTTGATGATGTAAAATCTAGGAATATCACATGAAAGAGTCACAAGGGTGAAACAAAACTTTCTAGGTTACCTTTGTTGGCAGGATAGGCCCTTTTCTCACACTTTTACACTGGAAGTGACTCTCGGATCTATAGCTATTATGATTGACGATAAAGCCATCACTTTTACTGGTGAGTACCATGGCTGATCTAGTGGGTCTCCTGGAGAAGGGAATGGCAACCCACTCTAGTATTCTTGCCTGGAGAATTCCATGGACAGAGGAGCCTGGCGGGCTGCAGTCAATGGGGTCACACAGAGTTGGACACGACTGAGTGACTTAACACACACCGTGACAAGTACACTGACTTCATCAATCAAGTCTTCTCCAGGAGATTTGCTTATGTGAGAGGACTTGTAGCACTTATTGAACAGGAATGGAAAGTACAATTCACTGAACTATGAATGTTCAGCATGGCTGGAAAAGTGTATTTTGGAAGAATAGTCTGTTTCTAATATGTCAGGAAATCTTTAGCTGTGAGATATTAAGAAAAACTAATTTTTTGTTCAAAATTAGACTGTCATTATATTAGTGTATTCTTAAAGAATGGAGATAGACATTACTCATCTACATTACCAAAGGGGAAAAATATTTAAAAACCAGATGACAGATTGGTGCCTTATAATTTAAGCAATACTGAATGGTGAATAATCTTCCAAGTTCATTTAAGCAGGGATAGGGAGAGAATCTCTATAAAAGTGAATAAAAATGATCTTATTGTACAGATATGCCTAATCCCCCATTTTATTAGCTTATAATGCAAATCATTACTTGCTCTTGCTACTAAGAGCCATTTTAATATAATGGATTCATTTCAGAAACCCTCAAGGAAACCAAAGCCTATGTCCTTTTATGGGTTTATGAGGAGCTTTCAACTGGTCCCACCCAAGTTGGAGACATAGATATATTTCTTCTTGCATTTTAAGTTACAAGTTGGAATTTATGCCAATGAGTATTTTCCATATTGACTAACACTTCTTGCCAGAGAAGTTTTTCTTCCAAGTGAACAGATAGCAAGTGGACAAAAGGAAATTTTAAGCTTATGTGATGTGATAGCAGTCAGAATACACATTCTTAAATTTAGAGCGGTAAAGTGAAAGCGGAAGTAAAGTCGTTCAGTTGTGTCCCACTCTTTGTGACCCCATGGATGGTAACCTAACAGGTTTATCCATCCATTGGATTCTCCAGGCAGGAATACTGGAGTGGGTTGCCATTTCCTTCTCCAGGGTATCTTCCAGACCCAGAGATCAAACCTGGGTCTCCTGCACTGCGGGCAGACTCTTTACCAGCTGAGCCACCAGGGAAGTAAAAATAAACATATTCTTTTTTTTCTTTTGTATATCTGCTGTTAGTCAACACCTGTGTAGTGACTGGCACATAATAGTTATTCAATAAGTTTGCTGAATGAATAAACTTATGAAACTATTTCCTTGGTTGTAATTTTTTTCTGACATATGAAAATGTAAAAATAAAGGAGTGTTACTAACATCTTTCTTTCCTTTTTTAAAAATATGAACAAAAAATTGTTAAAATTCTGTGTGGGTTTGATTCAGAATGACAGAAAAGTGTCCGCATTCTATGCCAGTTAGCAAGAGAGAAATCTCTGACTCACATTTCTCTGCCTATGGAAAACAAAACTGTTTTAGGTAGTGCTGAAATGTTTAAAACAAACAACCCCCCCCCAAAAGCTTAGATGTAACACAAGATGAACCCTAAAAATTAATGACTTGGAAAATCCACAGAGTTAATCTCTTTTTTACATTCCAGCCTTAAACTTTCTATGGCACACCCGCCATTCAGGACTTTTAAATTTCTAAAGAGTAGTCATCTTCTGAAGTGGTGAGGAGACCAGAAGGTCACAAATCCTATATCATTCGTTAAAGGGTGGGGGTGGGAACTGGCCAGTGTGGTCTCACCTACTAGAAAAGAATTCAAGAACTCACTTTGGTTTAATATTAATGCCACAGAGGGCCGCTCTAAGGAAGGTGGCCGAAGACCAAGAGGAATCTGTTATGCAGGCACAATGGCTATTGTTAACTGTGTTCCCAACTTCTAGTCCTTACAAGCACCCCTCACGTTTGAGTAGGGACTGTAGCTCTGGGGCAAAATGAAACACTGGCGTGAGGTCAGTGGGGGCAATAATCAAAACATTGGAAGTAGGTTCAGAGTTGGGATGCCCTGTGCCTTTTATTGGCCCAAACAGCTTCTACTGGAGTCACTCTTTGTTGATTTGGAGTCTGCTCAAGATGCTATACACGTTAAGGGAAGACCATACTGGCAAATTCTTCTCTATTTTGAATATGAAGCCTTTTATCAATGAGTGTGAGGGTATTATTTCAAGTGCAAAATATGTGCTTATGTACCAAGGACGTCCCCCACTTCAGCTGAGCAGGCTCAGAGAGGACATTAGTATTTGGGCAGCATTTTCTCAGCAAGATGACGAAGACTGGAAGGAGTTAAACAGTAATAGAACCCTGAATAAGCGGACTCTCAGATCTAAATTCCATTTGTTTCAGACTAAAAATCCTCTTTTAAAGGACTCACTTGGCATGAAGATACTGATATCACTTTCAGTTTATATCCAAATGAGCATTTTCTGTTTTAGGGGGTGACAGATAATCCTTCAACTTGTGTTTCTAATAAGAAATGGAGCCATAAAAGGAACTGTCATTTACCAACTCTTCTATGCCGTATCTCGAATACTGGTGACCCACTGTTTACCCAAGAATTCTCCTCTTGATTCACAGATAGGACTTGATATTTTGTCACCACCTTCATGCCAAAAGCAGCTTTCTATGGTGAGAGGGTGATTATAAAATTGTGCTTAAAACAAACAGTGGATAGAAACCAAAAACAGAGGTTGACACAGATATCCTGTTGTCAGTGTACATCCAGCTTAGACCTTATATAGAAGAACTAGGTGATTTGTGACGAGACAAAAATATGGTGGTTTATTTATTTTTTTCATTCAGTCAGTGAATATTCACTGAGGGCTTACACCAGGCAAAGTACTAGGCATGGAGAAAAAGCTATGTCTCTGACCTCAAAAACAATGTGTTTGGGGGAACAGTCATGTATTTAGACAGAGTTCAATGCGATGAGTGGAGTAATGTGAGGTCTGTGCAAAAATGCAGTGGAATCCCATGGGAAGAGGCATCTATGTTCATCAGGAGGAGAAAAAGTAAGACTTGCGCTCACTCTTGAGGAAAGAGCAGAGTTTATCAGGCATCCCAGCTGGAGGATACAGCATGTGCAAAGGCTTGGGGGCAATGAAGAGCATGTTGTGTTTAGGGAGTCATATCTAGTTTGTGTTCCTGAAGCAGAAAGTGTAAGAAGAATGTCAGGAGCAAAACTGAAGGGATGGTTCCCGCTAAACATTTTGAAGACCCTTGAATGCTAGACTAGGTAAGGTAGATTATTTATCTTGTAGCACATGGAAAGCCATAGAAAAAATTCAGACATAATGAGTTGTGCATTTTAGAAAGACCATCTTGTCAGTAGATGGGACAATGGATTGGAAGTGGGGACAAATTAGTGACAATGAGACCATATGATAATTGTTTTTACCTGCCTGCTTGGTGTAAGAGTGCTAACGAGAACTACCTTTCATTAAATAGATAGAAATCCTCAAACCCTGGAAAGAATAAAGGCATAAAGATAGCTTCCAAAGAGGCACTTTTTAAAGAAAAATAACTGTTGACACTGGGTAAAGATGGTTGGTTAATTTTGTATGCACTGCATATTCCTTTTAGGGTCAAGGATGCATTGCTCATTGTTTTACTTAGTTGCATGATTGACATCCACCTGAGCTGCCATCTCTGTTCCCGTGCTGAAAGGCTCTATAGTATTATAGACATTGTGCTGCCAATTGTGTCTCCTGTTGTGTTCCCTAGTCTCTGTAAGACCTTGGGGGAGTCACTTTCCTCTCTTTGATTCTCACTTTTCTCAGTCATAAAGTGAGGGCACAGTGTAAGTTATTTGTAATGCTACTAATATTTATATTGTTCTATGACTTGTGACTTTGTTCCCACTTATTAACCTCTTCTGCTGTTTATTTCTTACTTCATCTGAATGGTTTTTCACAATTTTAAAAGTGACAGAAATATTTGGAAGATAATCCCGGATGTGTTATTTAGGGCAAAATTCTGTTTTTATTGTACTGCATTGAACACAGCTTTCCTCCTGGAAATAGCAGGATATTGCTAGCTGTTTTGAAACTGTGGAATTTCTGCTCAAATGAGTCACATCTTATCCTCATGTGAACAAAAAGATGACTAATCACTTTCAATGTCTACTAGGTTAAGTTAATAATTTAGCTCGATTTTTAGGTTGTAGATTTTCCTTTCCAAAATGATTCTCAGGTCAGATAACTGTATATTCTCAGAAAACTAACGTATGGATAAACCTGTGGCCCTTAAAAATTATAGAAAATGCACTGCTTCTAGTAATACTTTCCTTATTTTAAATTATGCATTTCCTTGGAAGCGTCCAGTTATTTAATGACCTTTTTCTTTCCCCACTTAAGGACCTGTTTACATTAGTAATATATCTTCCAGGGCTCTGGGAGTTCATAGGGTTTGTACCTACCAAACAGCTCAGCACACTTACTGTGCTCCAGAGACATGCAGGGGGTCCAGGACAAATCAAAATGTTTTTAAATGTATGACATGTGTGAAGTTGATGAAAATTCATGACACTCTCTGTCAGGGCTGCTTGAGCTTAAATCATCAGAGAAAGGTAAGTGTAAAAAATAATTTTGTTTAATACTTTCAGTTCTGGAATCCTTCCCATTTCTTACTCATGTTCCCATGTTTTAGTTCTGTTCTATTTAGTAGACTGATTACGAAAATAAAAAAATTAAAAATTAGCAGCATGCTCTAAATTGCTTTTCAGAATTTCCTGCTTAAACCATCACTCAGATGTGTAACTTTTAAAGAGGAATTGAAATGTGGTTTGAGAATGTAATCACGTACTATAGAACATGCAAAATACATGTGAAAGACCACACGAGTGGTGTTAATTTAACTGATTATACTTTCTGCTTTAGAAATATTTTCAAATTTATCTTTTAAAATTGAAAAGAAAATATTGCAAGAAAATTTTAAGAGATTTCAAGGAAAAAAAAGCCAAAATGCTTTGGATATTGAGATCAGCTGTTTTTAAGTAAAAATCCATTCAAAGCAAAATAAAAGGCATTGTGTAGTGTGTGCCGGCTAAAACTGAGAACACAAGAGCACTGCAGTTAATTAGAACCAATCAACAGAATGCTTTGCAACATTTCTCACATCAGTGCACCATCTGATCTTCATAATACAAATTTCCCACAGCCTTGATGCAAAAAGAACTAGAAATAAATATTTGAGTCATTAAAATATATGATGTATTTCAGTTGCTCTTTTCAATGATTATTTTTTATTGCTGTGAAAATAAGATTTGAAAATTCCCAAATATTGATCTGTGTTTTAGGAGGATAATCTTAGTAACTTTTTTTTTTTTTTTTTGGCTGGGGGGGTGTGATTTTGTATGCGTTTGAACATGAGAAAAAAATATTGATTTTGAAAATAACATTTAAAACGTGAATTTGAGTTTTTATATGATTTATATATGATTACTGTACTTGTGAAACATGACCGGGATTGTCCTGAACTGTTGAGTCATTATTTTATGAATGAAGTACTACATTATAGTTATTTTTATATTAACAGAATGCTGAACTAAGTTAACTGCATTAACATTTATATCATACTATGTCTTAAAAGGATATGCAGTACTTAACACTGTTATATTCCTACAGTTTATTCACTGCTTGGTTCTACTCAGAAGTTTTACTTTTCTTTCATTTATTATATATCAGGAATTGTTCTGCTAGTCCATGAATATTGCTTTTGCCATATTTTCATGAAGTTCTTGGTTTGCTCATTATAAACAACATGGGTTTCCCTTTTCTTTTCCTGTATGTCCTATGTTTGATTTTATTTTATAATTTTATTTTTTGGGTGTGTGTCTGGTTCTCTGTTGTGTTTTTACATTAAAGGTAGAGCTCCCTCGGGGCCACTGAGGTGCTTCAAAACATTGGTAAAATAGCTTGTTAAAAATGTTTAACTGGAGTCAGAAATATATACGTCTTGACAACAGTTTATAAGTTTTTCTCCCTTATAAAAGGTAATTTGTAAATGTCTAGCAGGTGCCCCTTTTAGAGGCAAAAATAACTCTGAAACTGGTGCTATTAATAAGAGAATTGTCTTCCAAAGGAGCGGATGATCCCTTCCCCTATGTTTATAAAGTACAACTTGCTGACAGCAGTAATTTACTCCTCAGACTGCAGTCATCTCTTACAGAAAGGAGACATGCTCTAGAAGAATACAGTCCGAGTTTGACTGTTTTTGGGTTTTGTTTGTTTTGTTTCAGTCTCTATACTTTCTCCTCTCACATCACACAAGATTTTTTTTTTCTCTCTGTTCCCCCCAAAAAGCTTTTTGCTGAATATTTTCTTTCTTGAGCATTCACTATCTATTTCTGGAGAAAAAAAAATAGTTTCAAAGAATTATCTTCTCTTTAAAACTAAATGTTTCTTGTACTCTTCTTGGTACAGATTTGATCGACCAAGGGTGTCTCTTAGCTGAGTTCTCTCCAGGAAATTTACTCTTTCTACTGCTTTACATAGACAGACAGCTTTGATGAGAAATACTTTAGAATGCTCATCTTTCAAGTACAGGAAAAGACTATGTTAGGATGTAAATTTTTTTCTGACTATAGAGCCTGTTAAATGCATAGTAATATTTGTGTTTACATTTAAAAAATCTGATCTATTTGCTTGCCAGCTTTGGAGAATTCGCTGCAAATGTTCATTGCTCCATGAAAAGCAGTTTCAATAAATAACAGCCTGAAATGGGCTCCGTTGCAGTTAATTTGATTTATAGGAATTAGAATAATAATGCTCTAAAACGTATATTAAAATAACTCTGCTATCTCTAACATTGTTATTTCTTAAAGCAAACAATTTAGATAGAAACGTCATTTGATAAAAATAATTGGTTCACGTAAAATGGGACTCACATTCTTTTGCCAGACTCAGAAGCTACTCTTCAGTGTACTTCATTAGACGCTATTCTCATTCATCTTGAAGTCTTAAGAAAAGAGCCACCTTCTTTATTTTTAAAAATTATTTTTTAAAAAGTAAACAAATGCAGGGAAGATGGAATAAAATTTCTAACCGAATTTACTTACTGCTATTCAATTCTTTAAACATTTTCCTAGGGGACAGGAATGTCATATGTTTAGTTTCAGGACAAAGGCACCTTTTTAAATGACGAGCTTTAAGGAAATCTATAAAGAAGTTTGTTTAATAGAAAGTAGGCTCACTAAACTTTTGGTTATAAAAATTATCTCATTACAAAGTTAGAAAATAACTAATCTAATGAACTTTAGAACTACTGTAAGGTTAATCTTTAATAAAGAGCATCCTTAAAAAAAAATAAAAGCAGTTACAAGCAACTTCTAGAATTCATTTTGGGTAACATGTCCAGGGACACATTGTTTTATTGTTTTTCTTTGGTTTTCTATGGTAAAGCTGATTATCTGTATAACTTGAGACTGTTTTCAGGTAGTGGTTTTATGCAGGGCTAGTGTTATACAGTTTAAAACCAAAACCTTAGAGTCGTATAACATTAATTGACTCATTTATCAATTGTGGATTATTATTACCACTATTATTATTTTGCCTGAGAAATGACCAAACTATATACAAGCAAGGAATTAAAACAATTCAGGTTCTTGGCAATGGTTTAAAGTTTCTCTAATAGATTAGAAATTAATTAAAAGCCCCTTGCATGTGATTCATTAATATTCATATTTATATTTTGAGACTCAAATGAATTTAAAAATTTAAGATCATTAAATGATTTTAGCTACATGTTGTGTTATGGCAAAAATATATATATATTGTAAGCTTTTTCATTTAAAAGAGTGTTTATATTTATGTTGCTTTTTAATAGAAAGTTGCTAAATGTAAAAACACTTGTTAATATGTTTTATTTGTTAATGAAAACAATTTCATAGATATTAATAAATCTTCACTTTCTTGGCTACTTTCTAACATTTTTAATTTATTTTAGAATACAGATATTTATTTTAAGGGGATAGGTAAATATATTTGGAATTCGCATTCACATCAGTGAAGGAGAGTTTAAACTCTCCAACAGGATAGTGAACTTTTTACTGGGATTCAGTTTGACTGCCTTGTATATGATTTGACAGAAGTAGCTAGTGAAATCTAACCAAAACCAGAAATCAACTGAGAGTATAGTCAAGAAGGAAAAAGGAAGACTTGGAGGAAATGATATTTTCCCATCAGTGGATAGGCATGCATACATTAAAGGCATAAAAGCCAGCAGGCGGAGAAACAAAAGCTGTATACTGAGGATTCTGCAAGTCTGAATTAACCAAATGGAAAAAAAAAAAATGAAATCATTCTGCTTAAACTTGTTCACTAATAAAAGGAGAATCGCTTTTGTTAAATATGCTTGGTGTGATTATCAAGCAAAATTTTTTTCTCCCAGACATCTATGAATAAAACATGTGTTTGAGCACTAGGTAAACAAACAATAAATGGATGAGTTCAGTTGCAACATAATAACATTTTATTTAGAAAACATATATAATCATATTTGTATTGGCAATCCAAATTTAATGACTTCTTTCAGTAAAATTAAAGTGCCTCACAAATAGCATCTTATACATAAGGACTGCTTATTCTTTGCCCATCTTTTTTCTATTTTTCCTAAGAAACAGATTTTGAAGGTCTCTGCTGAACCCTGTATAGACCAGATGAAGTGTGATTTCTCAGGAAAAAATGTTCTTTGGAATCATCTTAATTTTAGGTTACAGACGCTGTAAAAATAAATTTTAAAATACATTTCTAGGGCTGAGAGAGAAAATGTTCTCAAGTCTAGTGTGCCTTGGGCGGCTTTGAACAAGGCTCTGTGTGTAGCTGAACCACAGCCTTTGGCTTATTAGCCGTTTCATTAACACAACATCTTCTGTAAACTATGAATGAGAAGAAACCATTTACAATAAGGAAAGCAAACAACAGAATGAATTTCCTCTGTTGGTGTTTTATAAGACTGTTAAACAGAAAATGGAGGGAAGAACTCTCTTTAGACGATATCACTTAATTAAGTAAAGCATCCTAATCAGAGTCCCCTCCAATTGTAATGACTGTAGGGAGTCAAGTACATTTCTGTCTATATTAGAGTATCTAACTGCAATGATTTATTGATATTTATTTTAGAAGTACAGCACAAAAGCAATAAAACAGGAGAAGCAGGGAGAAGGGAGCTATTGCTTACTGCAGGTACAATCAGAGCACTTCAGCAGAATTCCTGATTTTCTTGTGGGAGGTTTTCCTTTCTAAAATAAGAGCACATTTTTAGATGAGAATGTTCTTTTACCGCATTTGACTTCTATTCCAAATATTCACTGTGACATTTCTTTGTCCATTGGTGAATCATTGATTCACTTTCTTCTCTGCAAGAATCACCGCAAATGAGTGGGTGAACACCTGCTGTTTTCTGCAGTGACATTCCTGGATTGCATTCTACACTGATTTTAGACTTAAAATACAGCTTCTCTGTATGAGAGAGATTTGAGGCAGGAGAGTCAATACACTGGATAGTCAGGCAGACATTGGCTGCCCTCCAAGCTGCACACAGCATAAACCTGTTTATCTGCTGCATTTCACAAATCTCAAAAACACGTGAATAATCAGGCAAGCAACTGGATAAGTGATTCACACTAGGGAATCTAACCAATATTCTGATGAGAGGGTCCTATGATACTAAGACATTGGGGCAAATAGACTTGTATTATAGAAATTGCACATAATAAACTTGATTAGTGGTTCAAAGGAAAAAACATTGTATATCAAAACAGGTGTATACAGAATATACAGGTATCCCAACTCTGTGGATTTTGGTTGGATATTTATGTGCAAGTTATCTGGATAATTGAGTTCAAAGATACACTTTCAGTCATACCTTTCTAATAATTTGAGCAATGTACCTTGGATAACTTAATATTAGTTATCAAGATAATTTATTTCTAGATTCCTTGATCTAAATATTGGAGGCCAGTGCCTTAAGACCCCAAAATACAATAACATATATTTAAAATTAAATTACCAAACATGCTTAGAACCTACTTTGTGGAAGTAAACATTTCTCAAATAGTTACACTCATTTTTATAATTGAAGATTATTTGCTTGGTTGGGTCGGGAAGACCCCTTGGAGTAGGAAATGGCAACCCACTCTAGTGTTCTTGCCTGGAAAATCCCATGGACAGAGGAGCCTGGCAGGCTACAGTCTATGGTGTTGCAAAGAGTCAGACATGACTGAGTGACTGAGGATACATACACAATTGCTTCGTAATAAGTGAATTAGGCAAACAAAGGTACAATTATTGATATATTTGCTATTTTGATTATCTCTCTTAATTTCTATTATTCCTTCCTGAGTTGCTGATCTTTCAGCCTCTCTCTTGTTTTGTTTTGTTTTTTTTTTTTTTAATCTCAAAGGTTATTATTGTTCTTTAGCATTCAGTTGTAAAATGAAAGTTCTCAAAAGTTTAGGTGGTGGTGGTTTAGTCACTAAGTTGTGTCCAACCCTTGTGATCCCATGGACTGTAACCTGCCAGGCTCCTCTGTCCATGGGATTCTCCAGGCAAGAATACTAGAGTAGGTTGCCATTTCCTTCTCCAGGGGATTTTCCTGACCCAGGAATCGAACCCCTAGTCTCCTGCATTGCAGGGAGATTCTTTACCAACTGAGCTATGAGGGAAGATTTGGGGCTAGTTTTGGGGCTAACCTCAAAAGTATGCTTTAGTTCTAAAGATCTATTAAGATTGTTTATGAATTTTAGGCTTGCATTACTTCCATAAACTAGACCTGGTTATAATCACAGTAAGATGAATTGTCTGTTTGCTTGGTTTGTCTGTCTTATTTACCTTCTAGTATAGTCCTACCATGTTAGTACCAAGAGAGGTAGGAACATTTGCAAACACAAAATGCTGTTCCAGAGAAAAGAAGAGTCATATAAAGCATTTAAATTATTGTTGTATACCCTACAACTTCCTTTTTCTGTATTGCAGAGAGAAAGACTAATTGATAAAACTTTTGACACGGGAAAACTTGGTTAGATTAGTAACCAAAGATGTCATCATCTTAGCTACAGAAAATCTTGGAAAAGGTAGGTTACCTGGAAATTGATATTTCAAATGAAATGTTGCTACTTTCAAGCTTCTTGATTAAAGCCTTGCCCCAAGGGAACCTATATTTGGGTCTGTTGCCAGTCGTACTGTCAATTTTTTTTCTTGCTTTGACATTTTCTCTTTTTCTTGCTTCATCTCAGGTTTTCTTTCTTCAGGATCAGACGCAGAAACTGATTGAATGGCTCCACTGATCAGGATTTGAAAAACCAAATCTCAGAACCTACCACTTGGTGTGTGTCTGCCTTGAGCAGTTTCTTCTTTAGCAACAGGACACTTGCATAATATGGGAGCATCTTTTCTTCTTCACTTCTCCCTGATTTTGTAAAACGTGATCAATTTTTTTCCCCATAATTTTTAAAGTTAACTTCATGGGAAATCTCGTTGCAAACACAATGTAAAAGCTAAAATGCATCTTTTGAAAGACGCGTGTAGGTAAGTGTCAGTTCTAAGTTTGGGGGTAGTCGAGTGATATTAAAATTACTGCTAATCTCATCAACAATCTGAAAGCTCAACACTTGGATTTTTGAAACCATGGGAAATTTCACTAACCTCTCTGTATGACCTGGATTTTGAGTGTACGTCCATAAAGTTGTAGTTGTGCCTGTGAGCCTCAACTGAGATCAACCATAACTTTTCCCTCAGCCACACAGAACTCTTCTGGAGGATTTTTTTAAGTGGTCATTGTTCACTATGACCAAAATTTCAAAAATGATCGCTAAACCCCATAAAATCTATATACCATAGCAACCTAAGAAATAATAGATTGGTTGTGAGTGAACTTTTTGCTTATGAAAACAATACAAACAGGATATAAAGTTTTAAAATATTCCTTTCTTTTCCCCTAGCCCCTTCAATCCTTGCAGTGAAAGCACTGAATCCTAACCACTGGACCTCCAAGAAACTCCCTCTCATATACATTAACAGACACTTTACAGCAATAATTTTATTTATTTATTTGTGGCCACGCTGGGTCTCTGTTGCTGTTCGGGCTTTTTTCTGTTGTGGAGAGCGGGGACTACTCTCAGCTATGGTGCATGGCCTTCTCGTTGCCGTGGCTTCTCTTGTTGCGGAGTTCAGGCTCCAGGGCAAATGGGGTTCAGCAGTTGCCCATGTGGGTTCAAATTAGTTGTGGTGCCGGGGCTCTAGATCACAGGCTCAATTGTTGCAGCTCATGGGCTTAGTTGCTCGGCAGCATGTGGGAATCTCAGTTCCCTGGCCAGGGATCGAACCCGTGTCTCCTGCATTGGCAGGCAGACTCTTTACTACCGAGCCACCGGGGAGGCCTCTAACAGACATTTACAAGCAAGTGTATCTTCTTTTAAATCTCAAGTAACATCATACAATATATTTACTCTTCTGAACTTCCTTTTATTCACTTAGCAATGTATTTTGGCTGCATGTTGCCCTATATGTGGGTCTACCCCATTCTCCTAGCAGTTGCACAGGATATCAGGTAATATGATATTATGGATCTAATGTACCCATATTGGTGCTTATTTAGAGTGCTTTCTTTTAGACTTTTTGCTTTCTCAAATAATAGTTTAGCAAACATATGTGTATTTTGTGAACTTCCATAAATTTTGGTAGAATTAATTTCTTGATGTGAAAGTGCTAGATAAAAACACATTTACAATTTTTGAATGATATTGTCACATTATTGCTACAACCAAAGAGGGTCTTTCAACTTACTTTTCACTCACTGTTGAGAGGCAGGTGTTTTGACAAGGGCTGAGGGGAGTTCTGTGTGTGGCACATTCGCCTGCCATCCTGTCTCTTCAAGCGTGGCTCTTCTACATAGCTCAGTGGCAGCCGCGATGGTACGTGAAGGCCTGGTGGAGAAAGAGAACATTCCTGTGGGCTGTGTGCTGCGGTAGCAGCGATGGCTGGGCCGGGGCAGCCCTGGGATGGTGAGGGAATGAGCTGGCAGGTACAGCTGCCATCATTAGGATCAGATCTGAGCTTTCACCCCAACTTGCTGGCAGTCTTCCTGACAAATGTGGGTGGGTCACAGAGCAGGATCAGGAGTCATTCACACAGGCTATATTGAGAATGGAGATGGAGGAGAATAAGAATCATAACACACACACACACACACACACACACACACACACACACACACACACCGTAATGCAGCTTTTCTTTCTGTTCAGATTCTTTTTTAATTAATTTTTATTGGAGTATAGTTGCTTTATCTGCTCAGGTTCTTAGCCAGCTGTGTACTTAACTTTTTTTTTTTTTTTTTTTTTGCATCTTAGGCTGGGCTTTTAAGTTAGGGCTGGTCTTAGTCACTCGTGGCTGGTCTTCAGCAGGCAGTGGTCCTCCAGGCATCCTCTCCATTTACTATTCAGTTTCTCTGTGTTCAAATAGCCCAGAACACTTATGTGACATGTCCCAGTCACTGGATTTGAAGACACATTCTCATCCTTGAAACTTCTACTCCTTATTCAGTATTTTCATCTGGCCTGGCATCTTGTAAGTCCCATTTTTATCCTTAAATAGAAACTTGGAAGTGCCTCTTAATTTACACCCTTGATTTCAGCCTTTTAAGTTGAGGGTTGCTTTAACGTTCTTACGGATATAGTTACATGAGGAAGTTTAGTTTGTATTCTGCATTAGCATGCTAGGTGCTGTGTAGGGGCTGTGGATACAAAGACGAATGAAACACAGCTCATGCCTTCCAAAAGCTGATAAAATAGTGAAGAGAGCACAAACTGAAGTACAGACTACTCTTTGATAAGTAAGATGGAGGTATTTAATAAAAGTTCTATGAAGTCCCACTTCTGGAAATGTATCCTACAGATATATCTGTATGTGTATGAAAGGACACATAAACCAGTTGTTCACTGAAGCATTGTTTGTGATGGTAAGAGTTAGGAACATTTTGAGTGTCTGCTGACAAGGACGCTTTATGGAGTTTTAATAAATGCTCACTATCTATTGATAGGAAGTGATCTCCGGGGTGTATTTCTTTATGAAAGAAGCAAACTGCAGAATATGTATAGCATGTGATGCTTTTTGTATATGAAATATAGGAAAATGAGCTAGGAAATACAGGAGAATTAATAATGTCTGCTTGAATATGCATAAAAATATTTAAAGACTCCCAAAGAAACTAATGCACACGCTTACCTCTAGGGGGCATCAGGAATTAGTAGGGTGGATGGGAAAAAGGGGTGAAGCACAGCTTCTCAATGCATGCCTTTTTATGTCATTTTAACTTTTGTACAATGTGAATGTATTGTCTGTTCAAAATTATATTAAGTATATTTACATTATAAGATGAAATTCCCCCTCTCAAAGCTCTGCATGCTCTGGAGGTACATGGGAGTGCTTAGCTACTTTGATTTGGGATAAAGATCATTACATGGGACTAGACAAGGAGACCCTGAGCAAGAGAAAGTAGCCTTTTTAGAGACCAATGACTTTTTCTTACTGTATTGTTAGACCCACTATCCCAAGGAAGTTATATTCAGCAGAGCTAGGAGGAAGAACTTCATTCTCTACAAAGTTCTCAGCGATGAAATTGCTTATAAACATGGAACATATCTAAGACATGGGGTAGATTTCATTCTTTAAACTTCCTATAGGCCAGGCTGTTCAGAGTGGCCATTTCAGGTTTCCCGTGATGGTTTTGTCAGAAAGGCATAATTTGCCCATACCTTGAGTTGACCTGCTGAAGTCATGAAATTGAGACATGTGAACATTTCTTCTTTAATTTTTCATGCAGGTCTTATGCTGAGTTGCAAAGAAGAGAGATTACTTGCCTTGCCACAGAAATGCTACTTTTCTTTGACAACCATGTGCTCCCTAAATTTCCCATAATACCACATTAAGGTGATTCAGTGTTCTTGCCTGGAGAATCCCAGGGACGGGGGAGCCTGGTGGGCTGCCGTCTATGGGGTCGCACAGAGTCGGACACGACTGAAGCGACTTAGCAGCAGCAGCGGGATAGAATTAGATCTTGAGAATTCTTTGGTCATTTCTGTGAACTGAGATTATAAGGTTATGAAAAAATGAGGTAGAGAATAAATAACTTGTGAGGAAAAAAGTGTTGATGATAATTTCATGATTATAAGACAGTGGTAGGAGATTGTTGAAGAGTGATATAATCATCACACAAACTACCCAGGGACAGAAAAGACTGCTGGTGGATGAAGGAGATTTTACTTCCTTGTACGTGTCTGCCCTGAATTTACTCACTGCGATGTCAGTGACGACTACTACTACACAGCTGCCATGCTTCCTGCCTTTTCGGTTTATTTCCGCCGTTTTTGTCTATAAGATTACACCCAAGTGATAAGCCCTGACTACCCAGGGAGCAGTGGCAAGTGGCTGGAAACATGGGGGTGGGTGAGCGTGAAAGCAGGTGACTCAGCACCTTCAATTCACCAGTTTACTTCCGTGCCCCTCTGCCCACCCCATATCATTTCATCTCTCAATTGGTCTCAAAATCAGTCCTGTGTTAAAATCCTGGTGACTTGGGAACAAGGCTTCCAGAGATGACAAAGTAGCCTTATAACTTATTCAGCCTAAACCTAGTATCAGGTTCTTTTTGCAAGTGCTAGTGAGTCACTATTTTTATGTGATTACCATGCAAACATGAACATGTTAAGCGAGCTATTGCCAGCAATCAGGGCCACTTGTTAACATAGCATCAGTAAGAGCAACTCAGGTGAGAAACAACTCTGATTATAGGCATTTAGCCCAAATGTACATCAGTTGTAACTCCTTAAATGTATTCTTTTACCAGCTAATTGAAATACTTTATCAGTGAAAGTCTTGACACAACAGTTATACAAACACACATCTAAGAACATGGGGAAATTAAATAAGACTTACAATATACACTTTAACAAAATGATGGCTTAATTTATACTCCCTTTGTAATTTTAACTAAATATTGTGGCTAGTATTTCTTACTTTAACTCCTAAGTATATGGGCATTTATTTCACACAACATAAAAATACTTCAGGAGGCTTGTGGTTAACGCCATGGTATTCAGGCACAGTTTATAGAGACTTTCAGTCAAAGACAAAAGGTCCAAGAGGATGATAAAACACATGAAATAGACATACATATACAACAAAGGACTTAATTTAGATGTCTCATGTCAGCTGAGCCCTAGCTCTTGGCTTATCAGGAATGTCTCCAAACAAGCATGTTCTGTACCTGGCTCAAGGCTGCCTTGGGGGCCAGCCTCTGGGTAGGGTGGTTAGATAAATACAGGGTGCCCAGTTACATTTAATTTCATGTAAACACTGAATAGTTTTTAGTATAAATATGCCCCAAACATTGCATGCAACATGCTTAGGCAGTCATACGCTGTAGCTCTTCTGTGCTTATTCTTCAGGCAAGATGCTTCACACATTTGAAACCCCCAAAGCCGGAATTTCCCTCTAGCACCATAGTCTGGTTCTTCTATTGTGTATTGCCTTACCCTCTATTGCCTAAGCTTGCCTTTCCCTAAGGGCTTCCCTGGTGGCCCAGATGCTAAAGAATCTGCCTCCAATGCAGGAGACCTGGGTTCAATCCTTGGGTCGGGAAGTTCCCCGGATGAAGGGAATATCAACCTGCTTCAGTATTCTTGCCTGGAATATTCCCTGTATAGGGGAACCTGGCAGGCTACAGTCCATGGGGTCACAAAGAGTCAGCCATGACTGTATTAGCCTCTTCCCAAAAAAGCATTTTGTTCATACTGCTTGTTTTCAAAGAACTTTTTAAATGTTAGTGTTTGGAGAGAGACAAAAGTTGCCTTCCCATCAGTTGTAATACAGAGAAAACTCGCTAAAACCTACTTTCTTCTTTCTGTCTCTCTCTGCCAATTTTGAATTTTCAAAGGCCTGTCCTCAAGGTTTAGTGCTAGATTTAAAAGGGTGGACAAATATGAAATAAGATAGGAGGGTTTTTTTCTGACAAAGCTTGTATGCCTGGGTTGGTCTCTAGGGATTGTGATAAAGGCAGCTTCTCAAAGGTTTAATTTAAAATTTTTAGGTCGAGCCGAAGGCCACCACCAGTAACATGAACAGCATGTTATGGTAAGGAAATGAACAGCAGTATGGTAGAATAAAGAACAACAAATGTAGAGCTGTCAGATTTGAGGTTGAGGTCTGGCTCTGTGCTTGCAGCAGCTGTGTACTTTAAGCAAGTGCTTCGGCCTCCGTGAACCTCAGCTTCTTCCTCAGTAACAAAGAGGGCTTGGTGGGACAAATACGGAGAGAGAGACCTGTATAGAAATGATGTGTAAACCTCAAGCTCAATCTAGATGTTTGCAGTGATGATGATGACGAAGACGATGATGGCCAAGACATAAAGAGACGTTGCAGGAAGTCGTTTGTTAAAGAGATACTTAATTTTTTTAGACTTAAAAGTATTTATTTATGTATGTATTTTTGGCTGCTGCTGGTCTTTGTTGCTTTTGGGGGCGGTTTTCTCTAGTTGTGGCGAGCGAGGAGTTGCTCTTTCTGGTGCATGGGCTTCTCCCTGCGGAGGCTTCTCTGCTTTAACGCACAGGCTCCAGGCGCGCGGGCTTCAGCAGCTGTAGCACACGGGCTCGACAGTCGTGACTCATGGGCCCTGGGCGAGTGGGCTTCAGTTGTGGCTCAGTGGCCCTGGGGCACAGGCTCAGTAGTTGTTGCGCGCTGGCTTACTTGTTCCGCGAAACGTGACATCTTCCCGGACCAGGGATGGAACCTGCGTCCCTTGCATTGGCAGGCAGATTCTTATCCACTGCACCACCAGGGAAGTTCTAAAGAGATTTTAATTCAGACCCTAAAAATTGTAATACCTACTTGGTTCACAAGATTATTATACACAAGAGTATTGTTTGTATATGGGTTGAGTCAAGAAAGAAATAAACAAAAAAACCCAATTCCATATGCTTTTAGAAGAAAGCTTACTAAAAGCTTTTGTGTGTAAGAATAAAACTTTTAAACATTGAAGTATAGTTGCTTTACAATGTTATATTAGTTTCAGATGTATAGCATAGTGATTCAGTCTTAAAACAGATTTTACTCCATTTAAATTTAATAGCTACAATTTTCTGTGCTATATATTATATCCTTATTGCTCATCTGTTTTGTACATAGTAGTTTGTATAGTTTCTATCTCTTAATCCCATACTTCTATTTTGCCCCTCCCCGCTTCCTCTCCTCTGTGGTAACCATTAGTTTTCTATATCTGTGAGTCTGATTCTGTTTTGCATTTATTATACATTGATTTGTAGTATTTTTTAGATTTCACATGTAAATGATATTATACAGTATTTGTCTTTATCTAACTCATTTAACTAAGCACTCCTTTCACTAAGGTCCATCCATGTTGTTGCAAATGGCAGAATTTCATTCTTTTTTATGGCTGAGTAATGTTCTATGACAGACATACACACCACATCTTCTTTATCCATTCATTTGTTGAGGGGCATCTGGGGTGCTTCCTTGTCTTGGTTATTGTAGATAGTGCTGCTATGAATATTGGGGTGCATGTATTTTTTCCAACAGCAGCAGCAGCAGAGTTTTCATTTTTTCCAGATATATACCCAGAAGTGGATTTGCTGGATCATGTGGTAGTTCTATTTTTACTTTTTTGAGGAACCTTTGTACTGTTTTCCATAGTAGTTGCACGAATTTACATCTCCACCAACAATGTTAGGAGGGTTCCCTTTTTTCCACATCCTGTCTAACATTTGTTATGTGTAAATTTTTTTGATGATAGCTATTTTCACAGGTGTGAGATTATATCTTATTTTTGTTTTGATTTGTGTTTCTCTAATAATTAGCAATCTTGAGCATCTTTTCATGTGCCTGTTGGCCATCTGTATGTCTTTGGAGAAATGTCTATTCAGGTCTGCCCATTTTTAAATTTTTTAAAAATATTGAGCTATAGGAGCTGTTTGTATATTTTGGTTGTCAACCTCTTGTCTGTCATATCACTTGCAAATATTTTCTCTCATTCTGTAGGTTGTCTTTTTATTCTGTGATGTGCAAAAGCTTTTAGGTTTAATTAAGTCCCATTTGTTTATTTTTACCTTTGTTTCCTTTCACTGAGGAGATATAAACAAAAAATATTGCTATGATTTATGTCAAAGAGTGTTCTACCTATGTTCTCATCTAAGAGTTTTATGGTTTCAGGTCTTATATTTAGGTCTATATATCCATTTTTCATTTATTTTTGTATATAGTGAAAATATGATTTTTACAGTATAATTTACTTAGGATTACATGGAAGAAATGGAAAATAGAGTGACATTCTGAGAAGCATTTTGTGTAAAGCCTTTTATTTTGGGTGAATAGTCACTCAACAACCAATCTATTTATTTTGTACAAGCCTCAGACACATTATTATTGTTGTTACTATTTAACATTATAGCTTGAAGTTTTTGATGCGCAGAGAAAGCTTTTATGAGGTATTGAGTCTATCCATTTGCTCAGTGATAAAGCAGAGAATGCAAAAGAGGGAAATTGTGCCAGAGGTCCTCTGATTCTTTTTTAGCATTTCCATCCTATGCTCAAGGAAGGTGAAGGTTTTGGAAGGACTGAGCCCTCAGAGCTCTGGGTACCAACTCTAATTGGAGGATATTTATCCTTGTTTAATTTTGCTTCATTTATTACTCTGTAACCAATATATATGTGTTATAGAAAACTAGAGAATATGGATAAGCAAAAAGAAGACAAATATCCCGAACTCTGCCCTCCAGTGTACAGTAGATGTGGTTGTACCTGTAAGATGCTGCTGTATTCAAAAGAACCAAAAAGCATAACAATGGCATCTTCCACAAGCATTAGAACCAAGCACATGTGAGACACAACCCAACACATGCATGTCCATGTGTGTGTAATATGGATATGTGTATGGATATGTGTGTAATATGGATACATGATATGTGTAATAGGATGGCAAACTCTAGAGAAGGTTCCATTTTGGTCATCTTACCTAACTTGCTTTTCTCTAAAATCAGTCCTAAAACTTGTTATTAATACTAAAGTGATAAAATGATGGTTACTTCCTGGCATTTGACTAGAGTACTCCTGGACTAAGAGCCTTCCTCTGGTTCTCTCTGATTCTTTGACTGGGATTAGGCAACTCTGTCTCCCCCTCCAGAATTTCTGGGCTAATAGTTGTATTTATCTTGTAGGGTTGTTGGAGGATTAAATGAGGTAATACTTGGAAAGGGTTTAGAACAGCACTGGGCAGGCCCATGGTGAGCCCTCCTCAGTATCAACTCTAGAGTGGTTGCTGTCTAAATTCACCCCCCAAGAGGCCCCATTTTCTGCTTGGTGTGCTATAAGAGAAGACTTAGGCTTAAATTGTGACTCACCATTTACTAGCTATGTGTCCTTGGAGAAATTAATTAACTTCTTGGTGATGTGAATTAGCCCCACAAAGATAGAACACATTGTATGCCAGATTTTGCCAGACACTGCAGACCCATGGAGAACAGCTCAAACGTAAGAAAGTTATTAACCTGAGCTTGGGTAAGTGGTTATAAGCTGAGATCTAAAGGTTTGAAACAGTCTAACCAGAAAGCTAGGAGATGGTGTTTCAAGCCCCTCAAACAGCCAGAGAGAGAAGAGTACCTATAGGGTGGGAAGAGCAGGAAGTGTCACTGTGCCGTGGTGTGCAAAAGGGGCGTGTTGAAAATGAAGAGGATCTTGCAAGCCGCATTAAGAAGTGTAGACTTTATTTTAGGCAAAGTAGCAATCTATGGAAAAAGTCTTAAAGGAAGGGCTGACATAATTAGACTTGCACATCAGAAAGATCCCTTGGACTGTATTTCAAAGGACAGATTAGAGACGGTGGTGGGAAAATGGGGGAATGGGCGTATAGGTGAGTGACGCTAGGTTCTCAGTTGACTGTAGTGCCACAGAGCGCAAGGAGAGTGCCTTGTGGGTGAGGGAGAGAGGAAAGGCTGGCTAAAGCCCAGGAAATTCCTTGGCCATCCAGTGGTTAGCACTCCATGCTTCCGCTGCAGTGGGCCTGGGTTCCATTCCTGGTTGGGGAACTACGATCCCATAAGCTGAGCAGCACTGACCAAAAAAAAAAATGTCAAAAATCTCAAAAATTTCTGGCTTTGCTGGTGGTCCCAGTTACCAACATAGACATGAAACTAGGGTAGTTTTGGGGGGAAGATGAGTTCAGTTTGGGGCATACTGAATTTGAGGTTGGAAGAAGCTGGGAGTGTCCACTGAATAGCTAGACATGTGACCCTAAAGTTGAATCAGCACACAGTAGGTGTTTAAAGTCATACTTTCCCTTTACCTGATGCCTCTTTCCTCACTGCTCACCCTCACACCATTTCTTTGATATCACCTCCTCTCTGTCTCCTACTTTTTTGAATTTTAAAGCATTTTGGTATATTTCTTTCCAATAATTCTATGCTTTTGGAAAAATACAGTTGAAAACATATTGTATATATTCTTTTCATTTGCTGTTTTAATGTTACTGTTTTAACTATGATTTTTGATAACTGCTAGATAGTTCTACCTTACAGATATACCAAACTTCACTTGGCCATTTTTCCATTGTTAGGCATCTAGGTGCTCCTGTGTTTCCAAGCAAATCTTTGTTCCTGTTGCTGATTATTTCCCTACACCAGGCTTCTAGAAGTGAGACTACAACATTAAACATTTTTAGAGGAATAAGAAAAACTAGTTTCATATTAAGGATTGAAAGTGATATGGCTGTTTTTTCATCAGTACAGTACTAACTTTTCACCAAAGTGGGGGGGCTTTTTGACTCATTCATCTTTTATATTTTGTAAGTAGCATCCTCTTCCTTATATTTACAATACTAATCATCTATTTGTTTGTAATGTTATACACTGTTCGGTTGTTTGCTGTTCGGTTGTTGTTCAGTTGCTATGTCATGTCTGACTCTCTGCGACCTCATGGATTGCGGCATGCCAGTCTTCCTGGTTCTTCACTATCTCCCAGAGTTTGCTCAAATTCATGTCCATTGATTCAGTGATGCTATCTAATCATCTCATCTTCTGCCACCCTCTTCTCCTTTAGCCTTCCAACTTTCCTAGCATCAGGGTCTTTTCCAATGAGTTAGCTTTTCTCGTCAGGTAGTCAAAGTATTGGAACTTTGGCTTCAGTATCAGTCCTTCCAATGAATATTCAAGGTTGATTTCCTTTAGGATTGACTGGTTTAATCTCTTTGCTCTCCAAGGGACTCTCAAGAGTCTTCTCTAGCATCATAGTTTGAAAGCATCAATTCTTTGGCATTCAGCCTTCTTTATGGTCTGGCTCACATCTGTATATGACTACTGGAAAAACCATAGCTTTGACTAGATGGACCTTTGTTGGCAAAGTGATATTTCTGCTTTTGAATATGCTGTCTAGGTTTGTCATAGATTTTCTTCTAAGGAACGAGCATCTTTTAATTTCATGGCTGCAGTCACCATCCACAGTGATTTTGGAGCCCAGGAAAAGAAAACCTGTCACTGCTTCCACATTTTCCCTTTCTGTTTGCCATGAAGTGACGGAACCAAAGGCCATGATCTTAGTTTTTTTTTTTTAGTGTTGAGTTTCAAACCAGCTTTTTCACTCTCCTCTTTCACCCTTATCAAGAGGCTCTTTAGTTCCACTTCACTTTCTGCTATTAGAGTGGTATCACTTGCATATCTGAGGTTGTTGATACTTCTCTGAGCAATCTTGATTCCAGCTTGTGATTGATCCAGTCTGGCATGGTGCATGATGTACTCTGCAAGTGAGTTAAATAAACAGGGAGACAATATAAAGCCTTGAGGTACTCCTTTCCCAATTTGGAACCAGTCCAAATTGTTCCATGTCTGGTTCTAACTGTTGATTCTTGACCCACATACAGGTTTCTCGGGAGACAGATTAAGGTGGTCTGGTATTCCCATTGCTTTAAGAATTTTCCACAGTTTGTTGTGATCCACACAGTCAAAGGCTTTCACATAGTCACTATTCAGAGAGAACTATATAGATTTGATCCCTATATTCTAAAAGTTTATAATCTAAGAGAGAAATACCAGTGTTGGCATGCATGCTTAAGATTTACCAAGACTGTTAAAACTACAACATGGATGAAACTTCAATGAGTTTAGGGCAATCACATTTAAAGGTTCAGGACCGAATTAACATTTATTATATAGACTGAAGGGAGAAGAGATCAGTGGGGACCAGCTGGGACATCCAGTGTTCACCTGGACCAAACGTGTAGCCTGCTCATTCCTTCTAAAAGTCTCTATTATAACCTACTTCCTCCTCTCTTCTAGTTCATAATACCAAGCGGCTGCCCTCAGAAATGCACTGTAACCCCCTTCTTGGTTCTTTAATTCTTCCCCCTTTTCCCTCTTGACCCACCTTTCCCATGTCACTTTCCTGTCTCCCAGCCTCAGGTCTCAGACTAATCCTGCCCTTTATCATCAGAGGTGATGAGTGGCACTCCCGGATCTCCTGTCTCCCTGGAGTTGTGTTTGGAAAGCACAGGCCCTGACTGTGGCTAGCAGCCCTCCCAGACACCATCTGCTGCCTGTCTGTCATCATCAACTGCAGGTACTGTGTTCACGGGACCAGACCTTCACCTACCACCCTCCACTGCAGGTATCCTATGATCGCCCGCCTCCTTGACATGAGAGAGCCCATTCTTGGTTCTAAGAACAAATCCTTGCTGGTCTGCCTCATTCCTGCCGAAGATAAAGATAACACTGATAGTAACAAAACACATTTAGTGAGTGTTTGAAGTGATCATGCTCAGACGTTCAGTCCTGTCTGACTCTTTGTGATCCCATAGACAGAAAAGCTTGCCATGGACTGAAGCCTGCCAGGTTTCTCTGTCCATGGGATTCTCCTGCAGGAATACTAGAGTAGGTTGCCATTTCCTCCTCCAGGGGGTCTCCCAGACCCAGGGATCAAATCTGTGTCTTCTGCATTTCCTGCATTGACAGGCTGATCTTTACCACTAGCGCCCCTTGGGAAACTCCAGTGAGTGCTTACTATTATTCATTTAATGGTTTTGGCCCTTCCATTCTTGGCCATGACAGGAGACAGGCTATAACTTAATCCTGAAGAGATCTGATGACACATGTGGATGAACATATTATCATATTATCACGGGCACGAAAGGTAATACTCCATTTACCCAGAACAGGCCCAAGGAGAGGGAAAAGCAAGACCCCTCCTTGTCTCACTGTCTGTGCCAAGTCCAGAGATGGTCCACAGATAAGGCGGTCGTCAGAAGCCGAGGTGTTGCTAATAAGAATATTCACTGAAAGAAACGTACTGGCTTCATGTTTGAGCAGATTCTCTTCCCGTGGAACAGCAAATCCTTTTACCTAGTCTTCTTGCTATTCCTGAGTCTAATGTATATCTGTTTTTACTGTGTTTCAGCTACAAGTGTAGTAGAAGTAAATCAGAAAGAACTTTTTTCTTCTCTATATTGGCTTCAAGTTAATATGAACCTATGGTCTGAAAAGGAGTTTTTTGATTATCTGGGTATGCGGTCATCCTTACTACTGACTAATAAGAGGTAATTATCATCAAATACTCATCCACTGAAGGGGAGTTACAAGTTGTGGCAGGTGTTTTGTGGATAATACTAATGCAATTTATTTTACAGTCTACTATCTCAGAATGATCAGCTAGTAAAACACAAATTATGGATTGGTACTTAACATTTTTTTGTTTGTCCATCCATGTTAGATTTAAACTTTTTTCAACTTTGTTTTATTAGTTATGTTTCCTGTGCATGAATTACATAATCATGAATACACGGTGCTACGCTAACTACCACACAGGTCCTCTCTCAGTGCTTAAAGTAACCTCACGAGCCTGTGTGTGTGTGTGTGTGTGCACGCTTAGTCACTCAGTCGTGTCCAACTCTTTGCAACCCCATGGACTGTAGCCCACGAGGCTCCTCTGTTCATGGGATTCTCCAGGCAAGAACACTGGAGTGGGTTGCCATTCCCTTCTCCAGAGGATCTTCCCAACAAAGGGATTGAACCCGGGTCTCCTGCATTGCAGGCTGATTCTTTACCATCTGAGCTGCCAGGGAAGCCCCATAAGGCTGATACTGATATTATTCCCATTTTACTGATGAGGAAACTGAGGCTCAGACATTGAGCTCCAGAACAGTCCACTGTCTACCACTGTACTATCATGGCATGTTTCATTTTAATATATTTTATTATTTCACAGATTCAAGTTTATCATGACTTAAAACTTATCTCCTGAACATACCAACTATATTTAGGAAAAGTCTCACTAGGCACACCTCATATATAAAGTAGATGTTTTTTATAATTTTATCATTGCAAAGAACTTTCCTAAAATTCTTCTGTCCTGCCTTATTACCATTGATCTCATAAATATATTATTAGATTCATCAATGGGGAAGTTTTGCTTTTGTGTTAAAATAATGACAAACTAAACTATTTAGAAGGGTAAACAATTATGGCTGGTATGAGCTCTAACTTCTTTGGAATTGGTCAGGAATTAGAATGCTCACATAAACATTAGTTGGACCGTTCTAAATCTTGGATTCTGTCTTTAAATTTGCTGCAAAACTAAAACCTTTCATCTTGTATCCTAATGTTTCCATTTCTGGTCAGGTATAGGGCAAAATTAGGAAGCAGAGAGATTTAGAAATGCCTTTTCCACCCCTCTCCCTGCCCACAACTAAAGTCCTATTTAGTTCAGTGTTCTGAGGAGCTGAGATGGGATTAAGACCCTACTACAGTGTCTCCTCCTGGAAGAGGGCATGGCAACCCACTCCAGTATTCTTGCCCGGAGAATCCCATGGACAGAGGAGCCTGGCAGGCTATATATAGCCCATAGCGTCGCAGAGTCAGACAGGACTGAAGCGACTTAGCACAGTGTCTTCTAATGAGAGCTCTTTCCATTCTGCATTTATCAGATGTTAATTATTCATATTGCATGATTGAGGATTTTGGAGTCAGAGATTCACCTGCAATATTTGGAATACCAGTGGAGGTCTACATCAACACAGAATTTATACAGCAGCTGGTACTAGTCAAAGCTAATGATGGAATTTCAGTTTAATAAAAAGACCCCCAACCGAGCATACCATCTTGAAAAAAGTATACTTATCAAACAGCTTTCAATCAGTTCAAGAGAGACACCTTAATTGGGAAGAGGAAGATTTGAGAGTAGTTTGTCATTGTGCCAAGTCCAGATCGATAACTTCATGTCTGTGCTTTGGTAGACGTAGCTTTTGCTTTGTTAAGTAACCATATCTACATCCACTTTATTTGGAGAAGGAGATCTTTGTTTCATTTGACAATATTAAATGATACCTTCTTTTAATTCTCTCTGTATCTTCACAATGAACATAAGTAAAATTTAGACTTGTGATTATAAGGGTCAATGTTGTTTTTATTTGAAAACAAATTTTATATTTTTGTAATAGGAAAGCAGTGCCTGTGAGATATAAAAATTTTTCATTTTTGAACATTTCATTGAAATAAAATTATATGAGTAAAATTAAATTATGGTGGTTTACCTAAAAGGAAGAATCTGCTGAACCACGATGATCTGGAGTCCATTAAAATTATCTTGGCGATAAATGTACAGAGTAACTTGCTAACAAGAAACAAAAAGAAAATGGGTTGACTTTTAGAAGGAAGGATTAGGAATACTGAAAAGGAATGTGACAGCCATTAAGCCTTAGTTTCCTTATTTATTAAAAGGAGAAACCAACACAAGATTGTAAACCAATTATCCTCCAATTAAAAATAAATTTTAAAAAAGGAGGTATTTGTTCCAACTAGTGGCTTTCAAGCTATTTGTAATGACTGGTCTTAATGGTACCTCAAGGGACACCGTGGACCAGCAGGGCAGGTGGAGAGGGCAGAGAGGGTGGTGGAGCAGGAGCCCAAGGTGGAGGTGGAAGCAGTTTGAGGAGCAGGGCTCAGGAGTTCCTGTTCTCACAGCAACTGGGACAGAGCGTTTCTTTCTTTTTTTCCTTCCTTCTGCTTTTCCTCCTTCCTTCTCTGTCTTTCCTTTTCTCTCCCTTCCCTTAACACATAGAAATATTGAGTTTATGCAGACGATTTCTTTTCATAAAATAGGGTTCCACTTCTAAAATATAGCTTGCAAATCACTGAACTAGATAATTCTAAGTCTTCTTCCTTCTATGAGTCCTTTCCTTCTAGGAATGCTTTGATTACTATTAGGATTTTAAGATCCAAAAACAAAATAGCAAGAGAAGGTGGAACATTTTTTTAGGACATACAACAAGTATCTATCTTGCAGGAATTGTAGTTCTGCTAAGATACAACAAAAGTTAGCAGAAATGGTATCTTTTCCACTCTGTAGGCTGACCCCCTACAGAGATATGGGACTACTATGAATAGGTCTAGGTTTTTTTGTTTGTTTGTTTTGTTTTTTGTTTTTCAGAGCAACTGTGCAGAAAAGAACCAAGCTCACTTAGGCATTTAATCTACTAGATGATGTTTGGGGAGAATGATGGAATTATGGTCTAATTAAAAAAATCAGTTTCATGCATTTAGAGAATCATAAACTATAAAAGTCAAGGGGGATACTTTAAGATCATTTTTCTCATATATTCACTCATCAATTAAATCAGTTAATTTTTAACCAAATGTGCCAGCTACTATGCTGGGTGTTGGGGTACTAGTATATTGTCTCTATCTGTATAGAGATTTTGTCTTAGTGGAGAGGACCATTGATTAAACAAATAAACCTGAAAGAATATAACTACAAGTTATTATAAATGCTATTAAGTAAAAGAACAGGTTTCTCTGAAGTCATGTGTTAGCGACCACATGAGACACTAGGCTGCAGGGAGAGAAAGTGACTGGCCTCCAGTCACTGAGGAGCTGGCATTAGTCTGTCACATATTCTCTCTGTCTCACCAGTTTGGTTGTAGAAGCCTAGGCAAATAATCAGGGCCAAGTGATGGAAACTAGAAATCTATGAGTTTCTTTATTGGCATCTTCACTACTTTGAAGTGTTGGGCAACCTTGAGAGACATCAGATACCTGCATTAAGGATGAGAGCTTCCAATTTTTGAAAATTGTTTTTTAACAATTTTTAAAAATAATTGTTTTAGGGCATCTCTGCTTGCAGTATGGTTGACTAGAGGCTGAAAATGGTTTGCAGGAGTAACAACGTCCACAATTAAAGGAAAACAGTTGTAGTAAAATTTCTAGGCCACAACCAGGTTCACAGCTTCCCTGAGTCTACTTTTCTGTAAAACAAGTGGTTTTGTTTCTGTGGAAGATCCAGTCCAGATGTCTATCAATTTCTGCTACAAATCTTTGCCTTGGCTTATCAGTTAGAAGAAAACACAAGTGAAACCATCATTAATAAAATTATGAACAGACTTCCCTGGTGGTCCAGTGGTTAAGAATCTGCCTTGCAATGCAGGGGGTGAGGGTTTGATCCCTGGTTGGGGAACTAAGATCCCACTTGCCACAGAGCAACTAAGCCCATGTGCCACAACTACTAAGCCTGCACTCCTCAACTCGGGAGATCCTGCTTGATGCAACTAAGACCCAACACAGCCAAAAAGAAAAAAAAAGCCCTTAAATAAAAATGAGCCATTAATAAGCAATGGTTAGCTAACAGCAACTGTAATGAACTTTGGAGACTGAGCTAGGTGAGAACTTTTCTGATTGACTTCCCTCAATCTAAAAGCCTAAATCATAGTCAGTGCCATTAGTTTGGAATGTTTCATTTGTAATTATACCATCAAATTTTGTATTTTTATTATAACTAAAAATTATGTGTACATATACATTTGATCCCTAGGTCGGGAAGATCCCATGGAGGAGGGCATGGCAGCCCACTCCAGTATTCTTGCCTGGAGAATCCCATGGACAGAAGTGAAGTGTTAGTTGCTCAGTCGTGTCTGACTCTTTGCGACCCGGGCAAGAATACTGGAATGGGTTGCCATGCCCTTCTCCAGGGGATCTTCCTGACCCAGGAATCAAACCCGGGTCTCCCACTTTGCAGGCAGAATCTTTACCATTTGAGCTAGCTGGGAAGCCCTCCATGGACAAAGGAGCCTGGCAAAAGAGTTGGACATGACTGAAGTGACTTAGCATGCATGCATACATTATATGTAAATCTTTGCATTAGGGAATGGGATTACAGCACAAATGTTTGGGTTTTATGCAGACTATTTTTTCTTTTTCCTTTTCATATCTCCTTCCTTCTCATCTCTTTTCCTGCTACCCTTACCTGTGACACAACCCTTGCTATCAAACTGGCTTACATCTTTGCATATTTCTAATCTATGATCATGTAATCCTGTGTAAGTATATATAGGTACACAGTAATATGTATATATATATACATTCCCATGAATGGGCTTCTAGGGGCCTTTTTTTTCTTTTTGAAAAATAGGATCATATTATATACTCCTCTCACTGGGCAATGCCTCCAGAAGATGTCCCCAAGTCAACTGGTATACTGCTACTTCTACTACTTCTATAGCATAGATGGGCACTTATAGTGAATGAACATTTGATGGTTTCTTGAGCAGTAGAGTGAGCTCTAGGTATAAAGAAGATAAAACACTACAATGAAAGCAAAAGTGAGGTACAGGCACCTAAGCCATTCTGTATCTTTTTGATAGAGCTGATTAGTGGAGGAAGAGACATTTCTCTTCCATTAAAAAAAAAAAAAAAAGATTTTCAGTATCTCAATAGCAATTTTCATCATCAGATCAGTTCCAGACCACATCGGATACTTAATTCTTTCAGCCCCCTCAGAGGCTGAGAATTTCAAAAATACCATTAGTTAGAAAATGAACTCAGGAAAACATTTGTGAAATCTCCTGTCATCTCAGAAAGAATCTTAATACAACAAGCTACTGAACTGTCATTAAAACTTATGAACTGAACCTCCCATCTTGTTCATTTTGGAAGGGGGATCTAACACAGAAATTGGGTTGGATAGAGAGGTCTAGAATCTAGACTATTCAGTGTTTAATTCCTATGTAGTTGCTCAAGCATTATCATATCCCTTAAAATTCCTCACATATTAATCACATTCATCAAATGTGCTGGTTCTACTTTCACTAAAAGAGAAGACATCTTCAGACCAGTACTACTTTAGAATCTGTTAACTGACCCACTTTTCAAAGGCAGAATCTCCTAGTAAAAATATTTCTCATTATATGTACAACCAATAAAATAAAACCAGCATGTACAATTTAATATAACCTTACTGCAGACTTCCACAATACTATCACTATTTTATTAATGTTTTAATTTAATTCAAAGCATTAGAAACAAAACTGAATATCAGATATTGCTCCGAAGTAATGACTGTGTCTTCTGAATTATCTGGGACTCAGAGTGGGTTTGAGAAGGGGAGCATCCTTGGATTTTTAATGGACACCTCTTTTCTGTTTGCTGTTCTTTTAAAGGTCCTGCAGAGTTGGTTGAGAAAGAAGGGAACGTGGAATATCTGATTTTAGATCATCCCAAACTTGTCTCATCAATAAAATGTCAACTTCAGGTCTGCTTATTTGTTGGACAGGATAGAGGTGGAACTTGAAAAAGGCCTGGAGTGACCTGTGGATTGAAGAGAAACCTCCCCAAATCAGAGATGAGGACTTTTTCACCAGCAGTTTTCAAACACAGACTTGAAAAATAATAAATTAACCTTTCATTTCAACACCTTGAAACCTTAGAAAATTGTGTGATCACTGATAAATCATTAAAATCACTTTTTTCTTCTTTGAACATAATAAAGACCATTTTTCTTAGACCTGTTATATACCTTCAAATGGAGTAAATACAATGAATAAACAAGCTACTTTATATTTTCAATCTAGTTATAGGGAAGGAATGTTTTTGGATCCTGGATGTTAGCAGTTTCCTTTAAAAAAAAAAAAAAAAACCCAGGAAACCCTTTATAAATGAAAGAAATGTGTATAGTATGCAAATTCAAAGTGTGCTGTCCTCATTTACCCAGTGGAATTCAAAATAAGCCCCAACTTGTGAACATATTAAAACAGATTGAAATGGATATTAGTGGGATTTGTAAGGAGAAGCACTCCAGTCCATCAAACATGCTATGCACAAGAACTTTGATAATGTTGTTTTACTGATAATTACCTGCTGGCTGTCACCTCAGTGTGGGATTTCATGCAGGTTCCTGTATTTAAACATTACATTCGGAGCCAAGCCTGCAAAGACACTTATACCAATCTGGCCATGTCCATTTTATTTCACAATTATCTGTGAATTTCTTCGTGAAAAGCAATGCATTTAGCTCACTTTTAATTGTGTTTGATCTGTGTGGGCAAGAAACCCATCAATACTGTGTTCCCACTTCCCTGGCCAGAGCAGGTTCTGCCTTCTCTCCCTCCCAGGCACCAGCAGATACCAGAATTACTGGAAAGCAGCGCTTCCCGAGGACAAGCATGAATATTCATCTGACCTGAAGAAATAGTCACTGGGGCAAAGCAAATACCTTGTATTAACTAAAGGTGTTTTAAACAGGAAGGACCATCTTCTGCGGTCCTCCTGGGCGGCTAGTGCCTGTGGGCCCTCTAGCTCTGCGGAGAACTTCCTTTTCTCTCTACCCCACCCCCACACTTTTTTCCCCCCATACTGAACTCCTAATTAAATTTAACAGTTTCAAGAGTTTAAACTGTATACCTTTTTAATTGTGTCCTACTTTGTATTGGCTGATGCACAAGTCTGAAAATGGATATTACAGCTTTTTATGATATAATATCACCCTAATTGGTGCTTCATAGGCCGTGGCTGAATTCTTTTCAATTAAGCGCTAACATACAGTAACTGTTTCTCTCTGCAAATGCTGGAAAGCCATTCACAAGAGAGGACTGGTACTGCACAATTCCAAAGTACCTTAATGTGTCAAAAATGTTTTGTGAAGAAAGCTACACTGTAAATGCAATCACCTACATTGGTGTTCCCATTGTTCACTGGGAGTGAAAGTATTGCTAATTGTCCTGCGTTTTAGCTGGGTTTTTAAAGCATTATGTAGTAAGTACACCGGAGGGTCAATTTGTGAAGTGAAATACTTAGCATGCAAAGCGTAATACAAGATGCTGTGTAATACTTGACCTCTTAGCATAATAAATGTAGCAGTGAAACGCTGTGCATTCAGCATTCACTGAATAGAGCCTTCGCAGTGGAACAAAACCAGAAAATGTTCTCTTCATTCCTTTTTTTTTTCACTAAGCGAAAATTATTCTTTATAATGGCCATTGCAGCAATTAGCTGGCATTTGGTAGAATAAATGTGCAGAAATAGCAATTTCTTATTTTAAATGAGATTTTGTATGGAGCCTGCAAATTACTTGAGGTATATGAATAATTGTGCCTTAGCTTTATGCTACAGAATAGGGTGTGGGTGGGTATAAAGATTTCCTATTTGCAGTTAAATGTTTAGACATTTTATTATTTTAATTTCACTCACAGTCTGCCTGGACTGACCCTGCTTTCCTATTGATCATTTCATGTGCGCCTGGAAGCAAGTGTGCAGATGGCGGGAGACTCCCAATTAGTACACCATGTTTTTTATGAATGTGACATGTAAGTGCAATCAGGTCTCCTCTGGAGGCAATGGCGCTGTTGATACTTTGAGTTTCTAAATCGATACAATTTAATAATCTGCATGGAATGAATGTTTATCAATATTCTCTGTGGTCAAATGCAATCGGAAACTTCATTAAATTTTTATCCAAAGTTTTTCACCTTATTGAAATGCATTCTTCCAGGCATTCATGATTCATCTAATTAGCCTTAAATAGGGTATTTTTTTCCTTCTCTCAAAGTGATTCAGTTAATTATGTCCATATATTCATAATTACAAGGTGGATGAGTTTGGTAAAACTGAAATTATGAAATCTGCAGAGAGATTCTAAGAGGTTTAGAATGTAGAATATATAAAAGGAATGAGTAAAAGTCAGAGCAGTGAAACATTTTGTTTTAATCTCCCTTAGCCCACCCCACTCCAACTGCTTTCTTATAGGGTTCTATATATTTATTTTTTTCACTTATCATTTGTAATCCAACAACTTGCAAAAATTCATTTGAACTAAGCTCATCGTGAATAAAAATAATAATAAAGCAAACACTACAAGAACACTTGAACAATGTGTCAAAAGTTATTCTAAAAAATTTTAAGATAATATATAATCATTTAAAGGCTAGCTGTTCAAACAAAGAATAGTTTCTTTCATCCACTGAACACTTTCCTGAGTTCTCTGACCAGATTTAACTACTTTAGCAGGTCTCTTATATGTTCTCTTTCACACTTCTAAGTCCTTTCTTCTTATTTCCATTCTTCACACATTTTATTTGCATATTCTAAGTATTCTACATAATATCTTAAGTTTCAAGAATTTTATTATTTTCCTAGGCACCTTTTCTAGCTCAATAACTTTTTTTTGGTCTTTAAAATTATGTTTTGGGATTATTTTTTAGCTAAAGGAAAGAACAGTCTCTCCTAATTTTTATTTTACCTAAGACCTAAGCACACAGGACTTTTTACTCAGACCATCCAGTGATGCCAAAAATTCCTCTGCCAAATGCTATAATGAAGGCAACTCATTAGCAAATGACCTAGCTCATCTGTTGAATCCAACCTGTGATACTGCAAAATTGGAAATAGCCCCAATTAGTTATTGTTAATCTAATCTGGGTAAATGATGTTCTCACAGAGCAAGCAGATACCAGCCCTCTATCACTTTACAAACAAGGCTTATTTGCTACACTCTCTCACAACAAGCCCCAGGGAGGGTTCTGGGTCATTGTATTATTGCTTTTGCCCAAAGGTCATGCTTAAGAACTTTAAGAAACTGCATAGCCATTGCCCAGAAAGAATTGTTCATGATTTCTGTTCTATTTTCACTCTTTTGTTTTAAACCAATGGAACAAATAACAAGTCAAAATTAGAGTTTTACCATTCAAGATGATTTATAGTTAACCCGGGAAATTGACTGCAAGAATTAATCTATTTTAAAATGAAAGACTGTGAGTTACAACATTTTTCTAATTATTCCTTCATGAAATGTTTCTACTGGACTTCCTAAAGAACAATGTAATGGAGTGGACTAAGGGTAAAATTTCATTCCTATCTTTGTGGGGTATATGCAAGGGTTATAAAAATAACTGTAATATATTGGAATGTTAGAACACAGAGAAATGTCAACTGCATTTTCATACTGTGTGCCTGATCAATCGCTAAGTTGTGTCCGACTCTTCGCAACCCTGTGGACTGCAGCCTGCCAGGCTTCCCTGTCCGTGGGATTTTCCAGGCAAAAATACTGGAGTGGGTTGTCATGGCCTCCTCCAGGGGATTTTCCCGACCCAGAGATCGAATTCGCATCTCCTGCGTCTCCCGCATCAGCAGGCAGATTCTTTAGCTCTGCGCCACCTGGGAAGCCCAAATGTTCTAGTCATGGTGATCAGCTGGGTAATTCTTCCAGCTCCCCGCAAAAACCTTGTATCAATTTGGTCCACGGCTTCGGAGAGGGCTCCAGGGTGGTTAAAAGACTGCCTTGTGGCTGCAAAGAGAGGCTTCAAGCAGAAGCCCTTATATCAGAGGGTTTCCCCAAAGGCCGCCGGGCATGGAGGCTCCTGGTCCTACCTAAGGGTGAGCCTTTCCAAGAGATACTCGCCCAGCCCAGCCTGGGGACCAGTCAGCTTGCAGAGGTTAGTCACGTGGTCGCCCATCTTCTTGATGAGTTTCACCTGCTCTTCGAGGACCCGGCTTTCCAGGAAGTCAGAGGAGAAGGTCTGGTGGGCTGAACCCAGGCTACGCAGATCTGAAAGGGCCTGGTTGAGGCCCTTCTCCCTGAGCATGGCGGCTTCCGTAGTGTCCTGGGTTTGACCCCACTCATTTTGAGATGGCTTTTGCACGTCCTGGTAGACTGCGTGGCAGCAGTACTGGTTTTGCATTTTTAAGAGACGCTTGGCATCCTCGCGCTTCTCCTCGCCCATTTCGCGGAAAAGATGGTCCCACGCCCTCCAGAACCACATTCTCCAGGTGGAAACAGAAGCCCGGAGAGAGGTAGGTATGGGAGACCTGTAGGTGTATATTGACAGCGGCCTCCACCTCCGTGGAATAATTCTGATGACCTGTAAGTTCATGGTGATCGGTAATAAGGAAATAACCTCAGAAAACTGGTCCCAGTGGCCAAGGATGGTTGATTGGCTGATTTGAAGGTTGCAGCTGTTGGGGTGGTCTGAGGCTGGAGCAAGGGGTGTCCCTGGGGTCTGTTCTGTGCAAATATTGTTGAAACAAGGGAGAGAGCTGCAGAACCAAGGAGTGCACTACTGGATAATTCTTTTCATGACATGGTTCATGTCCTGATCAACTAACAAAATCTTCACCACATCCTGAGAGGTACACAGTAGGGCTTTATAGTTAATTAAAATAAGAAAGAAAGAAAAAAAGGATGGTGCAAATGGTGAAAATCTGTTGTATGTTAAACTGTTAGTCTCTGCATCATTGGAGGTTTTATATCATTGCCGTAAAACTCTAATGACAGTATTTTCACCTGGAATATTTACCAAGGGATGCGTGCGTGCTTAGTCGTTCAGTTTTGTCTGACTCTCTGCGACCCCATGGACTATAGTCCGCCTGGCTCCTCTGTCCCTGGGATTCTCCAGGCAAGAATGCTGGAGTGGGCAGCCACTCCCTTCTCTGGGGCTCCAGGGAATCTTCCTGACCCAGGGATTGAGCCCAGGTCTCCCGCCTTGCAGGCAGATTCTCTACCATCTGAGCCATCAGGGAAGTCCTTTCCAAAGGGTAACCTCTTTCAAAAACTGGGTAGAATACATATGTAGGGGATTCTTCCTGTTTTAACTGTCTATGTTAATAAAGAAGCTTTCTTGTTTCCCTAGGAAACTCCCAAGTAAATGCCTCACGTTTCTGTGGGAAACTTCAGTGAAAAGTATCTCATTGTAGTTCACTCAAATTAATACATGACTCTGTTTTCTGTCTCTTCTCCTACCTCCTGGCTTCACTGGGCCTTCTCTTTGGGGATCTCCTCACTCCCACATCTGGTTGTCCAATTCCTTTTCCTCGTTCAAGTCCTAGGTTAAATGCTGTCTCCTCCATAAAGCTTTCTGTTGTCCTGCTAAGAAGGAATCTGTCCCTCTTCTGAACTGTGAAAGCAACTTGTCTTTCAACCTCTCTGTTGTTTTTATATTTTTCGTCACCCTGAGTAACTAGACATCTTGGGAGGATCCAGTCTAAACCAATTTAGTGCCTTACACATTGTGAGTATACAATAAATACCTCTTGAGTGAATAAATTTTACCTGTAAGATTCTTATTGATCTATCATTGGTGGTGATTTAATTGCTAAGTCGTATCTGACTCTTGAGCAACCCCATGGACTGTAACCTGCCAGGCTCCTCTTTTCATGGGATTTCCCAGGCATGAATACTGGAGTGGGTTGTCATTTCCCTCTCCAGGGATCTTCCCGACCCAGGGGTAGAACCCAGGTCTCCTGCATTGCAGGCAGTCCCCTGCATTGCAGGCAGTCTCCTGCATGGCAGATTCTTTATCAACTGAACCATCAGGAAAGCCCATTATGATAGCAAAGAGCTGTAAACGAAGAGCCCCCAAACTTCCAGGTACACACCCAGAAAGTCCCTTGTGCTTCTGTTATGCCTCATTCCTTGAGAAATAACCAGATCACCAAGTGCCCCTCTTTCTAGAGCAAAAAGGTTGTGTGTAATATAGGTGACATCATGGGATTTCTCACTTTGTACCCTTGTTTGGTTAAAGATCTGGGAGAAGGCGAGGGTGGGATGTTTCAAGAGAACAGCATTGAAACATGTATATTATCTAGGGTGAAACAGATAACCAGCCCAGGTTGGGTGCATGAGACAAGTGCTCGGGCATGGTGCACTGGGAAGACCCAGAGGGATCGGGTGGAGAGGGAGGTGGGAGCGGGGACTGGGATGGGGAATACATGTAAATCCATGGCTAATTCATTTCAATGTATAACAAAAAAAAAAAAAGATAGATTAACTCTATAATGTCTGTTTGCCATTCAGGTTATCAGGCAGGACTAGTCAGTTTATTTTAAAAATTATGAAAGCTAACTGAAAATTTCTGAGGGTTGTGTGCCAGATGTACTGAAGACTTTATAAACATTGTCTCATTTGATCATCACGACATGAGGGAAAAGCTATTATCACTCCCATGTCACTGGGAGGGAACTACGCTGAGCAGCTGGATGGCTTTCCCGAGTTATACTACAATTCTGGGAAAGAGCAGGAGGAGGACCAAGGTCTGTTTCAATCCATAATCTGAGTTCTTAATACTTCCTCCTTTTCTCTAGCTTCACAGTTTCCTTTGACTCCTCTCCTAAGCGAACTTCCCATGGAAGACTTGAACTCAGTGGGTGTTTGTACACCTTTATGGGAACTGCTTACCCAGAGCAAACCAAACTCTAGGGGCCCTGGGCTATAATGCTATGGATGTCAACCAAAAATATCTTACCTAGAAATCTCGTTTCTATCTAATTTATATACTGCGGGTGGTCTAGGGGGGCAGTTAGGAAATGAAAGGATGCTGAGTGAAGGCACAGACATTTTTCTTGTGGGGAAGGTGTTGTCCCACAGTTAAGCATGGAAATAGTTGATGCAGGGAGATGGGCTCAGGTGTGAAAGAGGTGTTCCCCCCCTAGCTGTGGCTCTAGCCTGGGATATGCCAAGATCCAGACACCCTAAGCCCCAGTGTGTGTGCAAAGCAAATCGGTGCTGACACGTGGAGCCCAGAACAGAGCTCCCAGAGAAGCATTTGGCTTGGTGTTAGGAGAGAAAGACCAGCAATGCCCTTCACCCAACCCAAATTTTCCAACATGAAGGCAAGAGAAAAACCAACAATTACTCAAAATAACAGGTAAAAACCCATCTGATAAACCCTGCCACAATATTTTCTTCAAGTTTTATTTATTGAACATTCATACCAGTGGTTCTCAAATTTTACGATGTAAAATTACCTGTGTGTGTGTTTAGTTGTTCAGTCATATCCGACTCTTTGAGACCCTTTGGACTGTAGCCCACCAGACACCTCTGTCTGGGATTTTTTTTTTTTTCAGGCGAGAATATTGGAGTGGGGTGCCATTTGCTTCCCCAGGGTATCTTCCTGAGCCAGGGATTGAACCCACATCTTCTGTGTCTCCTGCATCACAGGCAGATTCTTTACCCACTGAGCCAACACCTGGCGGGGGTGTGGTTATTAAAATGAATAGACCCAGATTCTTTCCCTGTAAAATTTTGATTCTGTGAGTTTGGGGTGAGTTCCTTAGCTCTGCATTTCAGACCACCCCCAGAAGAGAATCTCATGTCACTCATCAGAGAAGTAAATTCTGAGAAAATAAGCCTGAAAATCAGGCAAGTGCTACAAGAGCTGATGTTCTGTGGGGTTATTTAGGATGAAGCTAATTAATAATAGTCTCTAGGAATGCTTGTCTGTGGAGAATTGGTGACGGCTGACAATGCCTTCAGCTACTAGCACTAAGTTTCTCGCTTTTCAACAAGAAAAACTTGTTCTAGGGAAACACTGAGACAGAACCAAGGGTGGGGTGAGGGACACAGAAGCCCTTCCTGTGTGGGTGAGAGGGTAGACACCTGTGCCCTGGCTGATCTTAGCTGGGCAGGCCTCCCAGACACACTCTGCAGGAGGCAGGTCGAAGGACCCCTTAGCTTCAAGGAGGATCATTCTCTGAGGGAGGGCTCATCGAATCTGAAGTCTCAAGCAGCAGATCATTCATTCGACAGTTGCAGGGGCCTCTTCTGAATCCATGCTGTAGGTCTGGGTCTTTGCGCACACTTTTCACTCTTACTGGAGAGCTGCTTTCCCCCAGCTTTGCCTGGTTAATCTCCGCTTCCAGACCTGGCCTCCCTAATGAGGCAGTTCCCCCACAATATGCCTTCCTGATATCATTAACCTGGGAAATAGGATTCCTTGACTCCTGCCTGTCTGTCTCAGTGGTAAGCTCCATGAGGGCAGGGGCCAGGCTGTTTTATTGTTATTTTTTCATTATTTTTAGCTCTGAGTCACTTATAAAAATAATTTGCTGAAGTCCAGTGTTTGGAGTGATGGCTACATTTAGCAATGTACCAGTTCAACAGTGTAAGTTATTTTTCTGTTATAAATTATACAGCCGGTTTTATTGGAGAGAATATATTAAAAGCTTTTGATGACTTCCGTGAAGGTTTAGTTGATTGGTTTTAATTTTTTCTTAAAGGCATTTTAAGGAACATTGGATTGTTAAATGCTAAGGATTACAGAATGGGTTAGCCTTTTAGAGTATATATCAAATATTCAAGAAAGAGTAATTTAATAACCAGTAACCAAAACTTAAAGATTAGTACCCCAAATCTAACATTCATGCCTTTAAGTATCAAATTGCTGAAGAGGAATTCAGAGTAACTGAATTCATATGAAATGCAGGGATCTTAGACACTAATTGCTAGTCATATAAAATTAAGGTAATATGCCATTTGAAGGATTGGTGAAAGAATGTAAAAATGTTTAAAGAGCAATCCCAAATGATATTCAGAAAGATGGGGAAACTAAGTCAACTGAAACAATCTCATCCTATGTGTAATGCTGACATTTAAAAATTTAAGCACTAGAAACAGAAGTCTACCATGCCAATTGTAAGTGGCAATTGTACTGCAAAAGTCTACCAAGCAATTGTAAGTGATATTAAGAGTGAAAGTCACTCAGTCTTTGAGACCCCTTGGACTATTCAGTCCATGGAATTCTCTAGGCCAGAATACTGGAGTGAGCAGCCTTTCCCTTCTCCGGGAGATCTTCTCCTAGGGATCAAACCCAGGTCTCCTGAATTGCAAGTGAATTCTTTACCAGCTGAGCCACAAGGGAAGCCCAAGAATACTGGAGTGAGTAGCCTTTCCCCTCTTCAGGGGATCTTCCCAGCCAACCGGGGTCTCCTGCATTGCAGGTGGATTCTTTACCAACTGAGCTATCAGGAAAGCCCCAACAATTGTAAAAAGATTATTAATCATGGTTACATTTGAAAAAAATTAGACAATTATGGAAATAAGAAGTATGCAGGTCAAGAAGCAACAGTTAGAACGGGACATGAAACAGCAGACTGGTTCCAAATCGAGAAAGAAGTATGTCAAGGCTGTATATTGTCACCCTGCTTATTTAACTTATATGCAGAGTACATCATGAGAAATGCTGGACTGGATGAAGCACAAGCTGGAATCAGGATTCCTGGGAGAAATATCAATAACCTCAGATATGCAGATGACACCACCATTATGGCAGAAAGTGAAGAACTAAAGAGCCTCTTGATGAAAGTGAAACATGAGAGTGAAAAAGTTGGCTTAAAACTCAACATTCAGAAAACTAAGATCATGGCATCTGGTCCCATCACTTCATGGCAAATAGATGGGGAAACAGTGACAGACTTTATTTTCTTGGGCTCCAAAATCGCTGCAGATAGTGACTGTGGCCATGAAATTAAAAGATGCTTGCTCCTTGGAAGAAAAGCTATGGCCAACCTAGACAACTTATTAAAAAGCAGAGACATTACTTTGCCAACAAAGGTCCGTCTAGTCAAAGCTTTGGTTTTTCCAGTAGTCATGTGTGGATGTGAGAGTTGGACTATAATGAAACCTGGGTGCCGAAGAATTTATGCTTTTGAACTGTGGTGTTAAGACTCTTGAGAGTCCCTTGGACAGAAAGGAGATCCAACCAGTCTGTCCTAAAGGAAATCAATCCTGAAAATTCATTTGAAGGACTGATTCTGAAGCTGAAACTCCAATACTTTGGCCACCTGATGCGAAGAACTGACTCACTGGAAAAGACCCTGATGCTGGGAAAGATTGAAGGTGAGTGGAGAAGGGGACGACAGAGATAGTTGGATGGTACCACTGACTCGATGGACATGAGTTTGCGTAAACTTCGGGAGTTGGTGATGGACAGGGAGGCCTGGTGTGCTATAGTCCATGGGGTCGCAAAGAGTCAACATGACTGAGCAACTGAACTGAAGATTCAATTTTTATTTTCTAGCAAGGGAAAACTAAGGTACTTTTATGTGGTTGTAATGCATCAAAAAATCTAAAATAAAAGGGCACGTGTGTTCAAAGTTGCATAAATCAAGTCAAGAGGCTCATAAGAGGTTGGCAAGATTAAATGAATGGCAGAAATTTAAATTTGATTTACATGTTACCATAAAACTAAAGTTTACAAAAAAGGATTTAAACCTTGGTTAAAATTTCTAAAAATGCTAAAATGGCAGGTAAAACTAGAAATGAGCTTGGAAATAATGAAGCAACAGCATCGTATACTGAAGCCAGTATTCGTCTTAGGAAACTGACAAAAATAATCCTAGAAAGCTAAAGAGTTGACAGAACTGTAAATGAGTTAAAGAAGAAATCTGTGTAAGGCCAAATAGTTCTTCAGATAATAACTAAAATTTTGGGTAAAATATGACATTTTATGAGTATAAAATTTGCCTATGAGAAGATTAAAGTATCCATAGGTTTTGATACATTATGGTTCTTCAAAATGCTGCTATAAAAAGCCAATAAAAACTGACCAACTAAGACCATCCTATAAAAATTGTGTAAATTGTATAAATAGTTAAAAGAAACTGGTTTTGATTACATTTGGTAAATCTGACAAGTTAGTGATTCAGTATTTGATTATTTGATGAATTAATTTTGCAGGATCGATTTTTGGCTAACTAGTCAGTTTCTTTTCCGCTGTTTCTTTTATTTACTGTTTCCAAAACCTGTTTCAGTGCTTGATATGCAGAAGGTGCTCAATTAACAGTGGGGTGAATGAATGAATGAAGGAACTGTGCTGGCAGAGGTGCAGGGCCGGGGGCGGGGTGTGGAACATAAAGGCAAAGACCATCAGGGTTTTTGCTTTCAGGAAGCTTACCTTCTCTATGGAGTGGTAGTTCAACTCTTTTCCTGTTACTGTTTATATGACTGTAGGGCGACTTCATCTTTGTGTCGCACTTGTTGTTCTTGATTCATTGGAGCAGGTTTACCCTACTGTTACACTATATTTGATGTTTAAATGGGAATAGAACTTCATTCTGCAGAGAGGTGAATATCTTTTATTTTTTTTAATTTTTTTTTTCTGTCCCCTCAACTTGTCTCCTTGTCCATAATTAGAAACAAAAGGAAATGAGGTCAAGGTAAACTCACCCCAAACTTAACAGAGTCGACAGGTGACGCTAGGCCACGCAGACAGAGAGCCCGGCCCCTCGCGCACAGCCGGCGGCGTCCTGAGCTCGTGGGGAGCGCTGTACAGTAAGAGCCAGGGGCTTTTCCTGCGCAGTGAGTTGGAATTAAGCATGCTAATTTGAGGTCTCTTTCAAGTATTTTGTTTAATTCCATTGGCCTTTAATTCCTTTATATTGCATCATTTAATGTAATGTTATTTATATATGAAGCATGTTATGCTTATTAACCAATGTGCAAAAATCCAAAGTACAGATTTTCTGTAATGGGCTAATTACAGGACTTTAAAGCCACCTAGTGAGTTTTGCTGAGCTTCACAACAGGTTCACTGAACTGGATAAATTTATTCAAACGTGTGGAAATGAACCCCATTCTATGTGCTACGGTACTGGGAAAACACACAAATTATACCTCAATACCAGTTTAATGGGTCACACAGTGAACCTGAATACTGAACTTATCTACATCTTAAACTAGTGGGGAGGCCTGTGGTAAGAAATGGACGTGCCCATTCAAGGGAGTTTCTCCCTGTTTGTAAACAGTGGTAATAAAACAATAAGCCTGGCAATTAGGAGCCAGTTCTCCACACTCAGGAAATAGAGGTGGGTTGCCTTCCAGTGACCTTTGAAAATACACAACTTTCATAATCCAACCTGAGTGGAATGAAGTGACGAAAGCTCAGCAAACACATCTCAAGCACAGCCCTTTAATCTTTCCTGTGGAGAACGAGAGGCGCCTTTTCTTGTGTCATGGTTTAGGAAGAATTCAGCACAGGGTGTTCAGAGTTAGACACACAAATAAGGTATAAATATGTGGTGGAATTAAACACTCCAAACCAGCTTTTTACCCCTGAGCTGGATCAAACCAACAGGGTGAGCTGATCATGTTAGCGTTAATTCTTCATGAATCCATTCTTAAATGGATTTTTTTTTTTTTGCATTTGAGAGTTTCGGAGGACTTTATGCTCAAACTTCATAGCACCATAATTAGAATTATTGTCCATTATAAGAACATAGAAATTGGTTAGGGGTAGGAGAAGAAAACAGGCTAAATGGAGATTTGAGAACCTTGTCGGGGACAGAGTTGAAAGAAAAGACCCTGCTATGTTGCATTATGACCAATGGAAGTACTGTTTTCCAGCAGATAAGTAAACACACACAGACATACTCTTCATTTATATCCCTTAGCTGAAGATGGACGTTGCTTTTATTATTTAATAGATTCCAGTAGTAGATCTATTAATTTTGTCAGGAAAGGGAAAAGAAGGTCATTTCCAAGCCTGAAAGAGTTCCAGTCTTATCCTCAGGGCACCTTATTTACAATGTCCAGTCCACCCAGTGGCTGACAGTTGGGTGTTGATAACCTAATTCATGCCCATCTTTTTAGGGAGATGCTGGTACGTCAGCTCTCAAAGCAATGAGCCTGGGTTTTCAGAGCTCTCCCAAAGTGCCACGTATACCAATGAAAAGAGAGTTCTCCAGGAAATGAGGTGTGACGCAGGCCAGCTTCGCCAAGACTCTCGGACCAAGAAATAAGAATTTAAATATGAAATACTAAAATTTAACACATGACTGAAACAAAATAAATGGTGTACCAGTGAAAGCATTTGAGGTAATTAATCAATGCTGTGTTTGTACATATCATTAAATATATTATACTCAGTTTAGATTTGATTTCTATGCTCCTTTTATAAAGAGTTAAAAGAAAATACATTTGAATTCACGCTGATACCGAAAACATGCTCCTAGCTTCTAGTTTTTTTTGGATTTCAAATCATTTCCATTAACAAACAGCTATTTGCCCTCTAATAAAATATGTCATTATGCTTTATTCACATCACACAAAAGAATCACTGAAAAATCGCCCCAATGATGGCCAATAATTACACATTTTGCTCCTGTGCTAGCGATGAAGAAATCTGTTCATTGGAGAAAGCAGGTGCTGGGGCATCAAGCTAATAGTCAATGTGAGCCGTGGTAATTAGCCACTGCGATTGCTAAAATTAACAATTAGCTAACATGCAATTCTCTTTTTTGCAGGCTGCAGTTTACTTTGTATAATCCTTGCATGTTCTTAGTAATTATTCTGACAGCTTATTATTTTTATTTTTTCTGGTTTGAACACAGCTTTAACATTTGCATTGGGCAACCCAAATGTTCAACAGGCAGGGACGAAACAACTGCTTGACTAGGCATTTTTCTGAGGCCACATTTGGTGGTTTTCTTAACTTTTCCTGGTTGGGGAGGGGAGTGGTTAGGGGTGAGAGCTCTGATTCTTTCACAGCTATTGTCTTCTCCCCTCAGGCCTTCCTCCAGGGCAGCACACACGGTCATCCCGAAGCTTTTAGAGGGAAAACTACCCAGTCAGCGGCAATTTAGACTTGAGGGAATGACTCCAGGGATGAAGTGCCATAGTCAAGCTAGTCAAAACATCTTCTTTTCATTCTTATTCCCTGGAGCGTGTCTTTGGTTAATACATTCGCTGGCCCCCACATGATACCCTCCATATCCCCTTTTTGAGGGAGAAAATGTAGCATCCTGTGTGGATTGTTCTTGTCGGGGGCTATCAGTTTAGTCACTCAGTCGTGTCCGACTCTTTGCGACCCCATGGACTGCAGCACGCCAGGCCTCCCTGTCCATCACCAATTCCCGGAGCTTGCTCAAACTCATGTCTATTGAGTCAGTGATGCCAACCCAATCTTTCCCAGCATCAGGGTCTTTTCCAACGAGTCAGTTCTTCGCATCAGGGGGCCAGAGTATTGGAGTTTCAGCTTCAGTATCAGTCCTTCCAATGAATATTCAAGACTGATTTCCTTTAGGATTGACTGGTTTGCTCTCCTATTTGGGGAGAGATCGCTATCTCTGTCTCTAACACTGAGATAGTATTGCTGGAGCCTTCCAGTAGAATAAGTCTGATGAAGCCTCAGTCTACATGTGAAAGGAAAAAGAAAAGCAGCAAGGGAGTAATTTGTTTCCAGAAGACCTCTGGAAGGTGAGATGTGATAAAAGATCTTATAGCATTTAAGTAAGATAAACTGTAGCAACAACTTCAGCAAACTACTCTTCCAGACTGTTTGTTTCCTATTGTTGTTCAGTCAGTACGTCGTGTCTAACTCTTTGCAACCCCATGAACTGCAGCACGCCAGCCTTCCCTGTCCAGCACTGTCTCCCTGAGTCTGCTCAGACAGACACAACTGAGCAACTTCACTTTCACTTTTCACTTTCATGCATTGGAGAAGGAAATGGCAACCCACTCCAGTGTTCTTGGCTGGAGAATCCCAGGGACAGGGGAGCCTGGTGGGCTGCCGTCTGTGGGTTTGCACAGAGTCGGACACAACTGACGTGACCTAGCAGCAGCGGCATGTCTATTGAGTCAGTGATGCCATCCAACCATCTCATGCTCTGTCACTCCCTTCTCTTACCCAGCATCAGGGTCTTTTCCAGTGAGTTGGCTTTTCTCATCAGAGGTCTGGAAAGGGTCAAGGTGTCACCAGGGCTGTGTTCCTTTCCTCGCCTTTTCCAACTTCTAGAGGCTACCCACACTCCTTGGATTGTGTCTCTTCAGAGCCACATTTTCTTTCACTGTTCTTCGGTAGTCACGTTTCCCTCTGACCACAGGTGAGAAAGAATCTCTAGTTTTAAGGATTTACGTTATTACACTGGGCCCACCTGGATGATCCAAGATCATCTCATCACAAATCCGTAACTCAGTCACATCTGCAGCGTTTCTTTTGCCGTGTAAGGTAACCCATCCACAGGGTCAGGGGACATCTGGGGAGTGGGGGCATTATTCTGCCTATCACACAAACCTATGCAAAATATACATGTGGTAGGTAAGTTTCTATTTCTCAGCAGCTGTGAGTCATTGCACATTTAATGTCAGGGAACTGGATTATTGAGGAGTGGTGGGCGTTGGAGGCTGAGGGCCGTGGATTTCCACGGCTTCCATAGACAATAACTCTGTATGGCCTTTCTGTGCCAGGTGTCTTAACTAACACAGGACCAGCATAGGCCAGGCTTTGTCCTGTCCCTCCCTCCCAGGCTCCTGAGTTTGGAGGGCCTTTTCAGCCTCTTGATGACAGGACTGCCTCTTAGAGCACGGACTTGGCCAGGCTAAGAGCTATCACCATGTGTTCTGTGCTTTATTATGGTGTTGGGCTGTAACACGCTGCTTTACTGTGTGGATGAGTGACATGGATTGCTGTCCACAGAAACTGAATAATAGGAAGAAATACCATCCGCTGTAGCCCTGACTTCTAAAATGCAGGGATGGGAGAGGCAAAGCTCTGGTGGAAGTTCAGGCCATCCAAGATGGCTGTTCTCTTGCTCTCTGTACATCCATCCTTTGCCCAGAACCCGCTTCACCTACACCCTACTCACCTGACTGACCCTTACCTATTTGCCCCTGCCTCAGCTGGTGACTGTCCTAGCTTTAGCTCAGAACTCTCCAATGCTTATCAAAGGGTTGGTGAGGGGCGTGCAGCTTGCTGGTTTCCATGATAACCAATGTGTCAATCTGATATCAATTTCCCCAACTGGTAACCTCCCCATGCTTCAAGGAGAGAGGATGGCCACCATGTTCTGCCCGCAGCCTGGCCGCCAGCAGCACACGGTGGTGGTGGGTTGTTGCTTCAGGACCTGCTTCCGACATGTAAGCTCCCCCGAAGTTTTAAACTACTGATGCCTCTATCACTGGTGCCGAGCTTGTTCTTTGGTCTTGGAGCTGGGCAAGGGCAGGCCTGATAGACCTGCGGGGTGCCGCCTAACAGGCGGATTTCTGAGAAGTGCTGAGACCTTGCTGTGTAGGGTATGAGCTGGTTGTTGGGGCTCAGAAGGGCATCTGCAGACATGAGGATAAGCCTGGGGAATCGGGCCTTGGGGCTGGCTGTGGGCTGCAGAGGCTGAGGAGGGCCAGGCTTCGTAGGGGAGGTCAGGGAGGTGAGCAGTGGCAGAGCCGGGGGCCAGACTTGCGGTGGTGAAACAGCAACGTGTTGTTTGCTTAAACGGGAGGAAACTGGAATGAGCAGAGTCTGCCCAGAAGAGTGAAGCAGGCAGGAGTCAAACATCCAGAGAACAAACTGCTACTGAATTGAACTGAGGCGAGACCTCACCCAGTCACAGATGTTCCTGGTCAGGCAGCAAAAGAGGTGGGGGTGCTGAGATGTGCCTTGGCTTAAGAACATCTACTCTCCAAACAGAAATGCGTTGGGTTTTTTGCTTTACAAGACAGTTCCTCAAATTGGTTGTTGGTATAATGAGGTCCTCTGGTATACCTAAAACGGAATTTTAACCACAGAAATTGTACTGCCCACTCCCAAAAGCATATCTGTTGTATAAAGCAAGCCTCACACACAGGCTAAGATTCTTGAAAAATAGCAGACCAAGGGAAATTTGGAGCCAGAGCTTTAAAATGTTTTGCTAAAGATTTCAAGGTGTTTGCCTCAATTTGAGACGCTGGCCAAGATGTAGAGATGATGTTTTCAGTGGTGTGGTGAGGTCATCAGAATGATAGCAATAAAGTTGGGGAATGTGTTTAAGGAAATAGGTGTTCTCATAAGGAGGCATCTCCCCAGAGGACTGTCCTTATTTCACACAAGAACAATAGTAGCTTCCATAGAGGAGCTACACTGGCTAAGAACAGGTGTAACACCTTCATTCTCCATGACTCCCACTGTTTTTTCACTGCTGGCTTCTTAACAGTATTTAGAATTTAGGTTATTGTTATTATTGAGTTACAGATGCCAAGCCACACTGTGTTAGAACATAGTTTTAAGGTCCCAGAGGCGGGCCCAGTAGACTTGGGAATAGTACCTAGAATTCCTAGAGTTGTACTCTGAAGCTGGTGTCTTTGGGCTGTGTGTGCACAGCTTTGGGATGAGAGTGGAGTGCAGGAGGTGGTTCGGTAGGCAGGGAGGGACATGGCAAGGGAGAGGGAGAGGCTGGTATTTAGAAAACAGTCATATATGCTTCTCAAGGGGCGAGGGCCCATGCAACCCCAGGACTTGGGCATTACAGAAGATTCTTAAAGACAGGCCTCAGTGAATAAAATTTATTGAACCAGATGCTACCTGGTGTTGAGGGATAGCTGAGGAAAGGGAAACTGTTAAGAGTCACTGTGGTGGTGTTGTCTAGTCGCTAAGTCGTGTGTGTCCAACTCTTTATGACCCCCGTGGATGGCAGCATGCCAGGCTCCTCTGTCCTCCACGAGAACTCCCAGAGTTTGCTCAAATTCATGTCCACTGAGTCGGTGGTGCTGTCTAACCGTCTCATCCTCTGCCACCTGCTTCTTTTTTTTTTGTCTTCAGTCTTTCCCAGCATCAGGGTCTTCTCCAATGAGTTGGCTCTTCACATCAGGTGATCAAAGTATTGGAGTTTCAGCTTCAGCATCAGTCTTTCCAATGAATATTCAGGGGTGATTAAAGGAAATGGAAGAACAGGGAGCTAAGTAGCCAGGAAAGAGACTACTCTCCTCAATTTAGGTAGTTTTTGTAAGTGAGGTAAGCAGTCAAGTTTATTTTTGGTAAAATGACTCATGTGCCTATCTGTCAAGTGCCGCACAGGACAGGAGTCATAGTTCCTCAAGTTCTCCAGCCTAAGAAACTTTAGACCCAGCCTAGAGCACTTCACTGGGGAATGCCATGCCTCACAGATTGTAACCAGAACCACCCCACCTTTGCCCCCCACCTGCAAGCGGCTCTGCCATCATCCTTCAGCCTCATTCTCTCACACTCTACACTGGGATGTAGTTCGCTATTGCACAGAGAGGCAATGGAAGTTGGGTAGGTCCCCTTAGGGAAAGATGGCAGTAGAAATGTATTATGAGTCCTTTCAGATCGATGGTATCCAGTCCAGGACAAAATATCAAGTAGAAAGAACAACAGCATGGAAGAGGATGTAGGGGTGCGGTGCGGGCCTGTGTTTTCTAGGGACCCTCAGAAGATGTTTGCTTTGGTTCTTTTTCATTTGGTGTCGTTTCCAGCTTTTATCAGCGCTTATTTTCCTTCTCTTCCATTCAGGACATATTTTGGTAAGTTTGCATTTGCCCATTGGTTCAAGCCAGGGTGACAGAACAATGTTTTGTCTAACATGGGTTTCATTTTTCCAATGCACTCTTTGCCACTTTCTTTTCTTCCTCCCAATTACTGATCTCAGATCAAGATATCCAGCATTTTGCCATATCCTTAGTAACGTTCTCCACATCTTGAGGTTACCTGGGTATGGAGGTCATTGGGTTCTTGTCCGAACCATGGCTTATCAGTCTGTGACTAGTGGGCTGCTTCTTATAGACTGCCCAAATCCTGAAGATATGTTCACTTCACAATAAAACCATATGAGAGGTGACATCACGGCAAAACTTTACCACTATGGAAACAGGAAAAAAGAACCTAGCATTCACTAAGTCCATATGTCCCAATCCTAATTTAAACATTGCAATAGCTCAGTGAGATGCAGAGTCCTGTCATACAATAAAATACTATTGATTTTATGTCTCAATAAAAACATTAAGCAGTCCAGTATTTTATTGAGACTTCTAAATGTGGAGATATAATTTTAAATCTTACCCATTAAATGTCTGTACACTAGTGTTTTGGATGATCTAATGAGTGGCACCATTTATAGGCCATAAGGTTATAATCTGAATTTATGAACTGTAAAGAAAGTACCAGTATGCTGACTAACTAATGAGCTTTTTAATGATGGGAAATAGATAAAGCTTAAAATGCAGAATGCTTATCAAGGACCTCAGACAATAGCAGAGTGGAGCAATTTAGAAGTACTTACCAGTGCTACTGCTGTGACAGTGAGAAGTGAACTATTTTCTTTCATTTTAAAGCACTGCTTTTCATACATGGGAGTAATTTCTATATTTTCTTAACTAAAATTAAATGTCCTCATATAATCCCCTTTTCAATAGAGTTCAAAATATAAATAACCTATTGATGACACTTGTGATAAAGTGAAAGAATATGCCTTTAAAAGCAGGGAAATATCTGAGTATCAGCACAGGATGATGGTTGAGGCTTCACTGAGGGAAGCTCTTCCTTGGAGCAGCTTTAAACATGGGCATGCTGCCTGGCGAGGATGGCAGGCCCTGGTTGGTCTGACCCAGCATCACCACCTCAGGGGATTTACAGCAAGTCTGGACTTTCAAAGAGAGTGTCTGAGGTTTGCCTGTGACTGCCTTTGCCCTTGTGTTCTGCAGCATAAAAGGAATTAATATAATAACATGTTCTTTTGTAGAGGCTCTATCTCAGGACTCCAGAACATGGCACCCGGGCATCTCTGGGATATGAGACCAGCCTAGGAAAAATGAACCATTTCAGAGCACCTGGGTCCACAGGTTGCTCTTAGAGTCTGAATGTGCACCCTCCTCGATTTAAAAACTCCAAGTCCAGGGACTATCCTGGTGGTCCAGTGGCTAAGGCTCCTGGTCCCCAAGGCAAGGATCTCCGGTTCCATCCCTGGTCGGGGAACTAGATTCCACATGCCACATTAGGCAACTAAGACCCAGTGGAAGCCAAATAAATAAATAAAAACAAAAAAATCATAATGAGATGGATCTGCCAATTAAAAAGAAAGTCTAAATTTCCATGTTGTTGTTTAGTCACTAAGTCATGTCAGACTCCTTTGCAACTCCATGGACTGTAGTCTGCCAGGCTCCCCTGTCCATGGAATTCTCCAGGCAAGAATACTGGAGTGGGTAGTCCGACTTTCCTTCTCCAGGGGTCTTCCCAACCCAGGGATTGAACCTGTGTCTCCTGCATTGCAGGTGGATTCTTGAACCCTGAGCCACTGGGGAAGCCCCCAAAATTCCCATGACCAGAGAGTAAGGGAAAGGCTGGGTTATGCTGTCGTGATGGGAATTTCTGTGTTGTTGCTGCCATTGCTGTTGTTAATAAGGAACTACACTGAGCCTGTCTTTTCCTTCTCAGGAAGTATGATTTCTAGCTGGTTCATTTAATTACTCTCTGTTGGACAATGGAAAGGCCCCCAGGGAGTGGGGCTTTCATGGTATTTGACACATGACACAAACCTCCTGGCTCTGACAGTGTCAATCCTCTATAGGAAACAGGAGAAGTGGAAGGAGTGGTGAGGTAGCAAATCCCAGGGTATTAATTGCTAGAGGTGGTGGGGTCTGGTGGCAAGCATGAGGTCTTTGGTGTGTCAGCCCTGAGTTTGAATCCCAGATCTACAGCTGCCTACAAGTTGCTTGACCTCTAAGAGCCTTGGTTCCTTTATGTCTTATGAGTATGAAGACCAAGCCCAGGCCACGTTGGTTTCATTTGTCGATTTCAAAAGTCAAGACGGGAAGATGTCACTGAGTGAGGTCCCGCCAGAAGCCACCTGGCCCTGGATTCTCAGCCAGGATAACTCTGCACTGCCTCCTGTCTCATCTCATTCCTCCTCCTCACTTCTTAACTTCCTCTTCTAGCTTTTTTTTTTTTTTTTTCCAATTATCTTTTGGCCATGCCATGTGACTTGCAGGATCTTAATTCTCTGACCAGGGCTTGAAAGTGCCTAGTCCTAACCACTGAGCTTCCAGAGCATTTCCTCCTTCTCTTTATTCCGCTTTCAATCCTGAAAATCCTCTTTGATTTGAAAACAAATCACCCAAAACTTGCCACTGTTTATTTCAAGATTATTTGACCAGTAAAACAAAAGTTCTGTCCCATCACTCAATTATCATCTACACTTGGATTTACTTGTCTTGTTGTTGTTTGGTCACTAACTCGTGTCTGACTCTTTGTGACCCCATGAATTACAGCACTGCAGGCTTCCCTGTCCTTCACTACCTCCTGGAGTTTGCTCAAACTCATGTCCATTGAGTCAATGATGCTGTCTAGCCATCTCATCCTCTGCCACCCCCTTCTCCTTTTCCTCTCAATCTTTCCCAGCATCGATGGCCAAAGTATTGGAGCTTCAGCATCAGTCCTTTTAATGAATATTCCAGGTTGATTTCCTTTAGGATTGACTGATTTGATCTCCTTGCAGTCCAAGGGACTCTCGAGAGTCTTCTCCAGCACCACAGTTCAAAAGCATCCATTCTTCAGCGCTCAGCTTTCTTTATGGTCCGGCTCTCACATCCGTACATGACTACTGGAGAAACCATAGCTTTGACTATACAAAATTTTGTTGGAAAAGTGATATCTCTGCTTTTAAATATGCTGTCTAGGTTTGTCATAGCTTTTCTTCCAAGGAGCAAGCATCTTTTAATTTCATGGCTGCAGTCACCATCCACAGTGATTTTGGAGCCCAAGAAAATAAAATCTGTCACTGTTTACATTTTTCCTTACTTGCCTAGACAAAACCTTAATTCAGGGTTCCCAGCTAAAACAGAACAATCAGCTACATCTGAATTTCAGATAAGCAAGAAATAATTTTGCAATCTAAGTATGTTCTGCATAATATTGGTATTTTTATTTGCTAAATCTGTCAACCCTAGTTAACTCAATATGTGCTAAGTTCTCCATGATAATATCTTGACTTTGTTACTTTCACATTTTACCAATCCCCTGATTGTATTTCTCGAATTGTATCTTATAAATTTGCATGTCTATAATATAATGCAGAGAGGCACCATTTGTGTGCTTATTCTGCTTTGCTTTTGCCAGCTCTTCTCTTTCCATGTGTCTCTGCTGTGTGGCCTAGATGTGAGTTTTGTAGGAGCGGGGTACAGGGGTGGAGCCAAAATCAAGGAAGACATGGAGGGCATCTATACTCCATGAAATTCTGTACTCCATGTGGTGGGTCAGATCCTAGCACCACAAATTGGGCCCATTTCTCCTCTTTTTCCTGTCCCCACAGCTACAAGGGCAGGCTGCTGGGCACCTAATGAAGTGTTAAAAGAGGCCAGTCCTGCAGGAGGCAGGGCTTCTGTGGGTTTGTGGATAGAATACAGAAGTCCATTAATTTGGGTGGGAAAAAATGAATATTTTTATTACCCCTTTCAATTATAGATGCAAGCAACAAAAATAATGACTATCAGCACCTGTGATTGTGTCACCAATGGGAATCACAGGATTTTTAAAATAACACATTAAAGTTATTATCAATATTCAAAGCTTCATTACTCATTATGACTAAAAAATTACAGGACCTGCTACTTTTGTACCTAGATCTAATTATTAATATTTAAAGCAACAAATTCATTAACATTAAATCATCATAGAATTGCTTGTATACAAATTTGCCTTTTAAATCTTTTGATAACTTTATTTCAGTATAATAGATTTTCTTTGTAATCGTGAGTATTTTATTTTATGCACTTAAAAGCATTCTGAGAAGAGATCCACAGATTGCCAGAGGATTCTATGGTACACACAAAAGAAAAAAGTTATGAATTTGGACTAAAGGAAGATCTGAGCTCATACATATATAATTTACTTTCCCAAATCAGTGCTCTCCAGAGCAAAATAGGCAGAACTCTCCTCACATTGTCTTCTCAATGCCTGCTTCCTACTGAAGACTGGCTTGGTATGAATTTCAAGTTGCTTTTAATATTCCTCTTAACCTGAATCTTGGTTGGTTAGAATTGTTTCAAGAAAGTGTGATTTCTGGATGAGAAGTATGAAGTCTTTAGGAAGACCCAGGGTAGTATAAATAGTAAAAGAAAAAGAGTGAAGACCAGGGTCCAAGTTTGCCTTCACTTCTTGGCTCTATTTTCAAACTATTTGTAATTAGGATCACTATAAAAGTCAATGGGGCCCCAAAACTATATTACATAAAAATGTTGTTTACAATGTCGCTAAGTCATGTCCCATGGATGGCTGCTCACCAGTCTCTGTCCATGTGATTCTCCAGGCAAGAATACTGGAGTGGGTTGCCATTTCCTTCTTCAACATAAGAATACTAAGTGTATAAATATGTTGGGTCGGATAGCAAAATTGTGTTTATTTGATATGTTAGATGCAATCCCTGGGCATTTGCTCCCGTGAATGCTGCTCCCCTCTCCTACCTTGTTGGTGAGCTTAGGAGCTCAGGAAAAGATGGGCTCTGGCTTAGGAAGGAGGTAACCAGTGCCTAGAAAAGAGAACCTTTTACTGCCCACACTCCTTTGTTATTTGTGAGCTTCCAAGGGCTCTGGGAAGGTCGCAAGGAGGCAAGGGGCCTAGAGATGGGGGATTGCATGCTGGAAAACGGGTGCCTTGCTGGGTGGGAAGTGGGGGTGTCTGATCCTGGCTTGGAGGGGCTGTGGTGGTGGGGCCGGGCAGAGGGGGGGACTCGAATGAATGAATGCCTGAGGGTTGAACTGGGAGAATAAAGCCACGAAGGAACCGGTCTCATTAAAGAATCCATTTCCCATTTTCAGCAGTTTGCTACATTAACAAGCTGAGCCGTGAAAGGATTAGATCCGCTAAGTGAGAGCTGTTCTGTGCACCATTGCTAAACACATTTCAGAAAGCAGTGGATTCGCCTTAAATGAGTATCTGCTGGAGGAGCAAAGCCCTAGGAAAACAAAGGGGCGCGCCAGGGTAAGCTAATAATTCCCGCTGTGCTTTGAGGGCAATGAAATGACTGCAGCCCTGAGAACTTCTTCCTCCCCTGCAGTTGGTATAAACATAAGAGCCATTTTGATGATCATATCGACACCTCGGCAGCAAGTGCTTTCCAGGTGCCAACAAACTGTCTCTCTGCAAAGGGTTAAATGAACCCAAAGGCCTCAGCCTCAAATATTCTCCTCCTGCACCCATTTAGTGAGCCCACCTATTAGAGAAAACAATGGGTATAGATTCATATCCTGTCTCCAAATAATCGAATGATACAAGAACAAATCTACCACCAGCTGCTTCGTCCCCCTGCTCCGCTTTGACTAGGAGGGGAAAGCCAAGTTACGAGCCGGTCTAGCCTGACTCAGGCCCTAACTTGTGAGTCCTGCTATTCTAACCCTTTCTCTTGATCTGCTTTTCAGCCTGTCTCGGAGCACACAGCTCAGAGCAGCAGGGAAGTCGCTTAGCAAAGGGCCACCCACTTGCCTATTATTCCTCTCTCGCCTGTGACATGACACAAGAACAAAGTAGACATTAACCGCTACATTAAACCCAGAAAGAAAGTAATCAGTAACCTGTTATTCCCTTAATAAAGGGAAACACATGCAGTGTGAAATCCAGAAGACTAATCAATAGCCGCAGACAATGCAATGTGCCAAACAAATTGCAAATCAATTAGAATCCTTGTTTTCTTTGAAATGGTTCACTATATCTAAAGCAATTACTCCTTCATTAGACCTAATTTAACAGCATGACTGCCCTGGCTACAACTGGCAGCGTCTGGCTATCAAATGGAAGAATGGCAGCTTATTTCTGTCTGTCTAGCACCAATCAAAAAAAAAAAAAAATTGAATTCCTTTATATGAGAGAAACTTTTAATGAATGGGTGCATATTTGTCTTAATCAAAATATCAGTACCCAAATGACGATACCTCCCTCCAAGGAAAATTAAAAAAGAACCACAAGAATTACTGAATAAGAATCTGTGATTAAAAAATGTTTTTCTTCTTTTTCTACTAAGCCTCAAGTAAAGATGACATTTAAGTAGGTAAGTCTTTATAGTTTTTCAACCTAACACATCTCCTGATACCAGTTTGAGGACATTTGAAAAAAGAGAAGCCTCCTGAAATCTTCCAAAATTTGGAATACTCTTGTAAAATGATCACTCAAAAAAGTTCTAGTTCACTTTATTTGTAAAGCTATTTAAAAAATAGCTTTATTGTGATGTGATTTACATACAATAAAATTCACCCACTTAAAATGTGCATTTGATGAATTCTCACACGTGTACAGTCATGTAACCACCGCCTCAATCAAGATACACAATATTTCTATCACCCCAATAGGTTCCCATGTCCCCGTTAGCAGGAGGTTCGGCCCTTCATCCCTGGCCCCAGACAACATAGGTCTGCTTTCTGTCAGCCCATTTCACTTTTAGGAACAGTTTCCCATCCTGTGGAGGGTATGGGACTAGAAAAATAATTGAAATAAAGTTTTTCTGCCATTACAGGGGGAAGTGATTTTATATGACTGGAACAGCAAGTAACAATCTCTCAGAACTGAAGAATAAGATGACAACTTTTGGGAAAGTAGATATGCTTAAGGAGATCAAACCATTTCAGAAGCCAAGGTAAAAATTCCTAAATGAACTGAAAAAATCTTAATAGTCCCAACTCATTATTAACTCATTAAACCTCAGAGGCTGGTACTTCCTTCTCTTTGAAAATAGTCACAGCTCCAAGAATTATCTCTTAATTTTCTGTTTCTGAATTTTTTTTTTCCAGCTATAAAATCAATCCATTTTGATTATATGAAATCCCAATCTTACAGAATTACAAAAAGTAGGAAGAAAGGTCCTTATGTTTCCATCCTTCCTAATAATTTTCTGAAGGCTGTTCTGTTTAGCATCGTGGTAACAGCAAAACTTGGAAGCTGTGGGAGTTTGAGCCTTAAATTAAGTCACACATGTTCCTGCTTCCCTCATAACAGCTTTCACTCCCCGCTCCCCTCCTCCTAACCCTTCCTCTTCACCTCACATCAAATGGCTTTTCATTCTCTGCATCCTTTGCCTTTCTTCTTTTATTTTTTTTTTCTTCAGAGTTCAGGCAGGAAAATTCTTGCCCTGAGAGCACCCATGTCTTTTGCAAGCTACCCAACCCATTTCCCATCTCCAGCTCCTCAAAAGAAAATAGTCTGTCAAAGCTTTCACATTCTGAACGTCAATTTGTGCTACCCCACAGCACACCCCACCTTGCCCCCTTTAACCTTTCACTATTAACACTGTCACTCAGTCAGATTATTTTTTGTTTCTATTGGGTAGACTAACACTCATAATTTACCCTAGTCAATCAATCAATTAATCAACGAGCATTCATTGAAGGCCTGCTTCCCAGCAAAACCCGATTGGCTGGTTCTGGGAGTGGATGGTTTTGTAACTCTCCTGAGAAAGCATTTGTGATGGTGGGGGATGGGTTGAGGAAGTTATGAAGTTGAATCACCATCTAAAGGTGACTTCATTTGGTGCACAGGCTAAGCAAAAGCTGAGGCAAAAGTAAGTAAGAAAGAGGACATTCCTCCTTTTCAACTCTCTACACAGACTTTAGAGTGGAAAAGGCTTTGTCATGGACACTGCAGCTACTCCAACCCCAGGGCTTGGCTGAAAATGAAGTGGCCTCAGGGAGGGAGATGCTATAACTATCTGAAGAGTATTTTTAATTATTTAGAGTAAATCTTCCTTAACCCAGGGCTGTTCACGCTCTCCAAATTTGCAACTCTTCACGTGTAGCACCACCACCCTCACTGCAACCCCCAACCCCACCCGACCTTCCCACCCGTCCCACCTCCTGCCCGAGTTGTGCCAAAGCTTCGAGACAATTGTCAGCTGACCAGCAGATGAACACTTAGGCCAGGCCCATGGGGTCTCAGCTGGCGGTAGTTACGGAAGAGATAAAGGTTGGTCTCTGACCAACAAGTTTGTGCATGCGTGCTAAGTTGCTTCGGTCATATCCAATTCTTTGTGACCCTGTGGACTGTAGCCCACAAAGCTCCTCTGTTCATGGGATTCTCCAGGCAAGAATACTGGAGTGGGTTGCCATGCTCACCTCAGGGGATCTTCCCAACCCAGGGATCGAGCCTGAGTCTCTTAAGTCTCTGCGTTGGCAGGTGGGTTCTTTACTACTAGCGCCACCTGGGAAGCACAACAAGATGGTTGACCACCACGTAATTAGGTACTGAATACCATCAATGTGAGCTCTTCTAAGGAGAGAAATGGCAACTTTTATCTTTTGTGAGGCAAAGAGACAGGATCTTTTGGGTTTTCAGTTTCCTAAGACATAAAAATAGATGATAAAAGTTCCCACTAGAGAGTCTTCACAGAGAACCTTTCACTCGCGATTTTTTTATCTGCCACATTCACTGGTTAAGTCACTGCTGGCAAATTTTGAATTGATAACACTTATTTAAAAGCTTCTTTGCAAACCAATGTCCAACCAAAATGAACTACCTGATGGCTCTGTTTCATAGGCTTTACATCATTCCTGCCCATGGCGTGGAGACAGATTCTTGCCAGGGCACAGATAAAAGCCATAACGGAACGGTGACAGAACAAATGAAGCCCGTCCTTCAGAGCAAGCACGGCTCTTTGTTTGTTCTGCTATAGAAAAAGTGAATAGACGGGTCTTTTGCAAACTTTCAGGGTACCAACTTTTTATCTCCTTCTCCCACTCTGGGGAATAATCATTTCATTGAATCTTTTTCCTTGAATCTCTTATTGACCATTAGTAGGAGAATTTTATCCACCATGGATGAATGTTAAATAATAGAGTTTTTTTTTAATATAAATACAAACCTCCTCTTTATCCGCCTCTGGTGACTCGGCGTCTTGCACACCAGCATGGTATCATTCAGCTTCAGTTGCTATAGCATTTTCAAGAACCTCTCTGTTCTTGTCATAAATTATCTTTAAGTGAAAAAAGCTCAAAGGAGGTCTGCAGCAAACTGTATCAAATAATGAATTTGTAAGCGGTGGAAGAAAACACTTATCTTACTCATGCTCTTCTCCCATCGATTGTTCAGTGACCCTTCTTTGGGATACTGATGAGCATAACCCTGAAAAATGTTTGTGTTGTCTTTCTTTAACTGCCAGCCTGCGGGCTGCATGATCTAATAAATATTGGCAGGGCCAAATGAAATAATATAGAAGAGCTTCTCTTCTTTAAAGTCCACAGACCAAGAGACTCTTGTCACTTGTTAATATCTCCATCAAACACTGAAGTGTTAACATATGTGATACGACCACGCAATCAAGTAAGGACCGATTTGTTGACTAATTAAACCAACACAACAAGCTCTTTAGCACCTACAAGTGACAAGTTTAGAGCAGGCAAGTGGAAACTCTCAATTGAGCCCCCTTTTATGAGACTATCATGCCAAATTCAATTCTGACTGAGTAGTATTTGAATGTACTTGACTTCCACCATGTGCTGACATGCTTACAATAATTCATCATGGTTGACAATAGCCCAATATTAGAGATTTATGATATATACAAAACAGTTACAAATGAAATATAGCCCTAACATGGGTCTGCTTTCCTTACCCACTGCCTATTGATATTATAATTAATGGTCAATTACTTAGGGAAAAGAAAACAGAAAATAGTCATTACTGGTTTCAGTCATCATCAGATTTTTTTGGGTGGGAGGGGGTGAATTCTGGAGGTAAATGAAACCATTTTCACAGTGATTGCTTCAAAATAATAAATGGACATAGATGCTTGCTGTTCTTGGCTCATTTTAGCAAAAAAGAATGCGCTGATAATACAGTTTTAAAGAAACCTGAGTATAAATAAAGCCTGAGAAACAGAAAAGCATCCCAAGGTGTATTTTTGTGTGAGTAGATAGCACATACATGTTACATCTGTGTACATATATGTACCTCCCCTCACCTACCACCCAGAGGCTTTATATTCAGTTTTCTTATTTGTAAATTGAAGCAGTCCCACTAATTTATTTCTAATATCATTCTGAGCCCTAAAATTTCATGGCCTCTGATTGATCTCTCTGTATTCAGGTTAGTGAAAGGAGAGGCAGCATTCTTCCTGTTGGTTTTGGCCCTCTTCCTCTCTCTTTCCTCTGTATGCTCACTTTTTTGTCCTTTATGTGCATGTATCCAGATTTTCTGTACCCACTCCCAGATTTCTGATTGAGCCTGTCCTTGCTAGCTAGACAGTTCCATTTGTAGGTAATCAAGACTTGAGTGTATCTGTAACATATACACCTACAGATATGAATCATGTTTTCCAACCCCTTTACGCCTATAGACATATTAGTACATAAGTCACAGTGGTAGTAGGCCCCCTGGGGCTGTTGAATTAACAGGGGAAACTACAGGTAATGACGCCTTAATCTAGAACTGTAGCTTGGGACCAACTACAGGTGCTAAAAGGGCCCAGGTTCTATGCATCCCAGAGCTGCAGATCAGTAACCTGTATCCCAGATGGTAAGTGCTTTCTTGTGTCCCAAATGCCTGATGGAACAAGAATTAGCATCTGGTAAGATACCAAATAGGTTTTCATCAAACTTTGAAATTAACCTCCAGATCCTAAGTGGCCACATCCTGCCCATCAAAATGGCTATCTGATAATTCCCTCACCTTGTGATGAAATGACTGGTACTGTGCCACCTCCTGTCTCCCATCCCCCTTAAAGACACAATCTTATTTTTCCCTTAATCTCTGACTGGATTTTGTTCATTTTGAGTAGACAGTATAGTCACATAGCTCAAAAATAAATGTTAAATAAAAGTATATTCCTTGAAAAGACTTGATCATTGCTTCATCTCTGTCTACCCTGTTCCCCATCTCCCTTTTTGATCAATTCTTTGATTAGTTTCTTTAGAGAAGTGTAAGCAAATGTATATCTAATTTTGTTTTTTCCTCCCTTTCTTAACCAAAATGAAGGCTAAGAAGTCCCACAACCCACCGTCTATAAGCTGGAGAAGCAAAAATGCTGGTGGTATAATTCAGTTGGAGGCTAAAGACCTGAGAAGCAGGGTGCTGCTGCTATAAGTTCTAGTCTGAAAGCCTCAGAATCAGGAGCACTGATGTGTAACATCTGAGAGCAGGAAAAGACCGTTGTTCCAGCTCACTAAGGGAGAGAGAATTTGTCTTTCCACTCTTCTTGGGTTCCCAATGGATTGGATGACGCCTACCTGCATTGGTAAGAGAGATCTTCTTTACTTAAACACCTCCACAGATACACTCAGAACTAGTGTTTTACCAATAATCTGGGCATTTCTTAGCCCAGGCAAGCTGACACATACAACTTGCTATCAAAGAGATACTGTAACTTCTTGATGCCTATATGCCCAAACTGGGATACATTTACCACTGGTTTTCAAGGACATATACATAAAGATATTTATTTTAATGGCTGTAGCTTTATTTTGTATCAGAAAAATCAATGATCAATATATTAAACATGAATATTGTTTCTTAGGATGAGTCTTAGATAAGAAGGAGTAACTAGAGTAATTTGGTTTAAAGTCCTCTTAAAGAGAATGATAAAGTAAATAATGAACAAATGATGTGTAGATACGGCCAAAAATATGGTACACAAAAGTTCAAGATTTGGGAAATATTGCTCCATACGATATATGTATTTCTAAAAAGTACAATGTGTTTTCAAATTAAATTGCTTTAAAACTTTCAGAGAAAGTCACCAATTTAAAAAAAAACCTAGAAGAAGTCTTTTCTTAACTTGAATCATCACCATAATATAATCATTCTTTACTGTAAAGATCTCAAAATTTCATGTTTTGGTTTCAAGTTGCTTTAAGAGAAAGACGTATGTATTTAAGTTGAGAAGCCTGACATGGTACTGGAGAGATAGTTAATGAGTTTCTGTATGTAAACATGGGAAGCATATGGCAATTCACTTTTCAAAAACTATGCACATTTAAAAATAGTGTATGCAGTTGGGAGAACTTTGGGTTTATAGGTTGATGAGATATTTAAAAGAAAATTTTAGCATGTTTGAAAATATGGTGATTCTCTTTAGTAAATAGAGAAATCAAAAAGTTTAGCATAAGAATGGAGTACTAGGTTTTTTTATATGTACAGACACGTACACTTTGATTTTTGCTTTTAGATGCAAGTTGCTGGGAGTAGGAATCTTTATGCTCAAAAAACTGAGAGCTTAGATTTTTTTTAAAAAATCCATTAATTTTAGTTTCTTTCAAGGTCCAGAGGATTTTTTACAGACTGCTTTAGAGATCAGATGGTCTCTAAAGAAATCAATCCAATTTCAATAGAAGAGCTATGTTGTGTTGGGATTTTTCATATAATCCAACTGCTAAACGATATCAGGGCTACTTTGATTTAAAAGAAGAAATACAGACAACTCACTGTTGTCAGACTTCTACATTCTGATGAGATCAGCTGACCAAAGTCCTTCCCTAAAGAGAAGGAATGCATTTCCATGATCAAGGGGAATCAACGTTAATGAAATAACATCTGTATTGATATAGTCATAGAATCTTATTTATTTGATAATATTAAACGTATTGCTAATGCTCTAAGTAAAAGCCACAAGAGTGAGGATGAAGCATACGAAACATTTCTGCATGGTTCCTGAAATGCAGCTGAGTTTCCTCAGGCCTGCAGGTACTTCTTCAGCCTCTTGCCCAGAGGACCTCATGACTATACTCTCCAGATCTGGCAGATGGGAAGAGAACAGCGTTGTGAATAAAGGGGGCCATCAGTAAGTCTAAATCTAAGAATGTGCTTCTATTGCAAAGGAAAAGGGAAGTAAATTTTATTGATGTACAATTGATGTACATTACTGTGTTAGTTTCAGGCATAGAGCAAAGTGATTCAGTTATGCATATATTTATATATATGCATATTTATATATATATGCATATATATAATTATATTCTTTTCTATTATGGGTTGTTCCAAGATATTGACTATAGTTTTCTGTGGTATACAGTAAATCCTTGCTGTTTATCTATTTTGTATAAGGTAGTGTGTATCTGTTAATCCCATATTTTCAAGTCATCCCTCTCCACCGTCCCCATTGGTAACTGTACATTTGTTTTCCAAGTCTGTGAGTTTGCTTCTGTTTTGTAAAGAAGTTCATCTGGCTCAGTGGGTAGAGAATCCACCTGCAGTGCAGGAGACACAGGAGATGTGGGTTCAATCCTTCAGTCAGAAAGATTCCCTGGAGGAGGAAAACGGCAACCCACTCAGTATTCTTGCCTGAAAAAAATATCATGGACAGAGGAGCCTGGAAGGCTACAGTGCAAAGGGCTCAAAGAGTCAGACATGACTAAGCGACTAAGCACAAGTACTATTTTTTAGATTCCACGTATAAGTGATACAATATTTGTCTTTCTTTGTCTGATTTACTCCACTTAGTATGGTAATCTCTAGGTCTACCCATATTGCTGCAAATGGCATTACTCTATTATTTTTTATGGCTGAGTAGTATTCCATTGTATGTATGTACTGCATCTTTATCCATTACTCTGCTGATGGACACTTAGGTTGCTTCCGTGGCTTGGCTGTTGTAAATAGTGCTGCTATGAACATTAGTGTGCATGTAACTTTGCTTTTTTTCAACTTTTCATTTTATATTGGAGTATCGTTGATTAAAATGTTGTGATAGTTTCAGGCATACAGCTCAGTGATTCAGTTATACATATCCGTGTATCCATTCTATTTCAAATTCTTTTCCTGTTTGGGTTGTTATCAATTCACAATATTGACCTGAGTCCTCTGCATTATATAATAGGTCTTTGTTAGTTATCCATTTTATTTTTTTAAGTTAAAAAATGTATTTATTTTTGGCTGTGCTGGGTCTTTGTTGCTGTGTGCGGGCTTTTTGTAGTTGCGGTAAGCAGGGAGCGTGGCCTACACTTTAGTTGCAGTGGGCAGTCTACTCATTGTGGTGGCTTCTCTTATAGCACACAGGCTCTAGGGTGTGTGGACTTCAGTAGCTGAGGCTCGTGGGCTCAGTAGTTGCAGCTCACAGGCTCTGGAATGTGGCCTCAGCAGTGTGTGGCACGTGGGTTTAGTTGCCCAATGGCATGTGGAATCTTCTTGGACCAGGGATCAAACCAGTGTCCTCTGTATTAGCAGGCAGATTCTTAACCACTGGACCACCAGCAAAATCTGGTTATCCATTTAAAATATAGCAGTGTGTACATGTCAATCCCACACTCCTTAACAACCCATTCCCCCTGGTAACCATAAATTTGTTCTTTAAGTTTGAGTGTGTATCTGTTTCATAAATAAGTTCATTTGTATCATTCCTTTATAGATTTGGCAATATAAGTGATAGCCTATGATACTTCTCTTTCTCTGGCTGACTTCACTCAGTATGGCAATCTCTGGGTCCATCCATGTTGCAAATAGCATTGTTTCATTATTTTTAATGGCTGGTTAATATTCCATTGAGGAGCTTCCCTGGTTGCTCAATGGTAAAGAATCCACCTGCCAATGCAGGAGATGCAGGTTTGATCCCTGGGTCAGGAAAATCCCCTGGAGAAGGAAATGGCAACCCACTCCAGTATTCTTGCCAGTGAAATCTCATGGTCAGAGGATCCTGACAGGATACAGTCTATGGGGTTGCAAAAGAGTTGGATATGACTTAGCGACTAAACAACAATGACAAATATTCCATTGCATATATGTACCACATCTTCTTTAGCCATTCCTCTGTCAGTGGACATTTAGGTTGCTTCCATGTCTTGGCTATTGTAAAACAGTGCTGCAGTGAATATTGGAGTGCCTGTATCCTTTTGGCCCATGTTTTATTCTGGATATATACCCTGAGAGTGGGACTGCTGGGCCATATTGTAACTCTTTTTAAGTTTTTTAAACTCATACTGTTTTCCACAGTGGCTGTACCAATTTACATTCCTACCAATAGTGTAGGACAATTCCCTTTCCTCCACACCCTTTCCAGCATCTATTACTTTTAAATGATGGCTACTCTGACCCACGTTACATGGTACTGCACTGTAGTTTTGATTTGCATTTCTCTAATAATTAGCATGCTGCAGTTCATGGGGTTGCAGAATCAGACATGCCTTAGCTACTGGATGACAACAAAAATTACCAGTGTTGAGCGTTTTCATGTGCCTGTTGGACATCTGGATGTCTTCTTTGGAGAAATGTCTGTTTATATCTTCTGCCCTTTTGATTGGATTGTTTGGTTTTTTATTGTTGAGTTGTGTGAGCTGTTTGTATATTTTGGAAATTAATCCCTTGTCAGTTTCATCATTTGCAAATGTCTTCTCCCAGTCTGTAGGTTATCTTTTTGTTTTGTTGGTAGTTTCCTTTGCTGTGCAAAAGCTTGTAAGTTTGATTAGGTCCTACTTTTTATTTTTGCTTTCATTTCTATTGCCTTGGGAGATTGACCTAAGAAAACATTGGTACGATTTATGTCAGAGAATATTTTACCTATGATCTCTTCTAGGAGTTTTATGGTGTCATATCTTATATTTAAGTCTTTAAGCCATTTTCAGTTTATTTTGGTATATGGTGTGAAGGAGTGTTCTAACTTCACTGATTTACATTCAGCTGTCCTGCTTTCCAACACCATTTGCTGAAGTGACTGTCTTTTCTCCATTATATATTCTTGTCTCCTTTGTCAAGAGTAATTGAGCATATGTGTGTGGATTTATTTCTGTTGCATTTATCTATATGTCTGGTTTTGTGTCAGTACTACACTGTTTTAATTACTGTAGCTTTGTAAAATTGTATGAAGCCTGAGAGGGTTATACCTCCAGCTTTGTTCTTTTTCCTCAGTATTTCTTTGGCAATTCTAGGTCTTTTGTGGTCATCTAACTTTCAGGATTATTTGCTCTAGTTCTGTGAAAGATGTAATGGATAGTTTGATAGAGATTGCATTAAGTCTGTAGATTGCTTTGGGTAGTATGACCATTTTAACTATATTAATTCTTCCAATTCAAAAGCATGGGATGTAAGTGAATTCTTGTTATTAAAAGTCCTCCCAAATAAAAGTTTTGAAGGGTTCTAATCTAGATGCAGCTGAATATTTTTATTGACATTTTGTTACACTGGTTTATAAGATATAAGATCAGAAGGAAAAGTTTTCTATTTCCCAAGTTGCTCATTTATAATTTCCATCAACAATTCTTTTTCTCCTTCATCACTGTCAGCCCTTCCTTCCCCACTCTAATATTTTGACTCAGTGGCTTTGAAAAAGACACTTTTTACAAGGCTCTTAATGACGGCAATGATTTATAATTTTGAAAATGTTTAGGTCAGGTTACCAATTGGATTTCTTGGAACCCCAGTCCTTGATGATGTTAATTGGTGTTCCAAGAAGAATGGTTTGGTGTGAGACCCAGTATGACCAAAAGACATCCCTCAAACCCCAAACAGAAAGAGTAGCTCAAGGAAATTCTTGGAAGGATCTCAGGCTGCCTTTTGTGAAAACCCATCTTGTCTGATGAGCCAAAATTAGGATGTCAGGTCTAAAAAGTAATTTTGCCATATTTATGTATCCTTTGATTCTGTGTCAAGCAGTAAAAGTCATACAAACAACACATGCTAATTATATAAAATGTAGATAGATGTACCTTTAGAATATAGACCTGATATTTCACCACACTGAAATAACTTAATAGATTTTTTTCTTTGTTCTTCCTATTTTTGGATAAGCACATATGTGTATATATACACACACACATATATTTAAAAATGTAATCATGTCATGTCTGTGGTTTTACAATTTAAATTTGTTCACTCGGTAAATGGTTTACAATATCATTTTAATGGCTACGTAATGTTCCATCTACAGATGTTCCATAATGTATCAACTAATCTCTGATTGTTGAGTGTTTATGACCCTTGTAAGTTTCATTTGCTTGAAAAATAATTCCAGATTAATGACTCTAAGAAATAGGTTATAGAAAAGTTCAAAATTCAAAATTGGGAAAATTTTCTTCTCCCTCATTTTTTGCCCTATGATGCCAAAACCATATGTCAACTAAAAAAAATCAAAATATAGGACATTATTATTTATAACTTGTGCCAAATCCAGGTCCAAAAAGAGTTACAAGACCTATGTCTTTCATTACTTTTAAACTAAAAGCAATTCATCTTCACCCTGCCTATGTAGCCAACAGCATTTTGTAAATGTTAGCATAATTTGCACTTCAGTATTAAGTTTCATCAGTAATCAGTGGTTATAGAGGTTACACAGTAATATTATAAGATTAATAATTTTCAGTGTGAAAATGCAATGAAGTTAAGAAAGTATAGTTAAGTCCTGTTTATTCATAGATATCTTGTGATTGTGGTGGCCACACCATCCCATTTGTGAAATGGTCTTTGTGCAGAGACTGCCTGGCCTCTAGGTTCGATAAAGAGCTGAGTATCCCAACCACATCCCAGAAATGCCTATGATGCCAGCGACAGTCAAGCCAAGTTTCCTATTAATATGATCCAACCAAGATTATCTATCCTCAGGAAGAGGGTAATTCTAAGCAAAAGCAAAGAAACTTAATGTTTGCATTTAACTTTCTGAAGTGGTGAATATGGTTCACAGACTGAAACTAGTCCCCCTTTCTCGTCCTCTTTTACTTCCTCTGTAGATGGTAAGAAATTCTGGGTTCCAATTTGGAAGAACTCACTACTACCCCAGCCCACCATTGGGCATCCTAGATCTTTCACAAACTGGCTCCAAACTGTCTTCTGGGCTTATTTCTCACTCTTCTCCCTTCTACTCCTGACCTTTTCATCTATTCAAAACTCAGCAGTTAGAGTGAGCCTGTTCTAGTCTGTAAGTAAAGTGATGTCACCCCTCTGCTCAACTGACCCCAACCCCAGTGGACCCTCCTTTGACTCAGAGTAAAAGTCAGAGGCCTTCAAAGCTCTCTCCAAGGCCCAGCTCCCCATGATCACTTTGAGCTCACCTACTCCGTGCTCTCAACCCTGCCCATCCCACTTCAGCCTCGTGGGCTCCCTTCCTCCTGCTTCCTGAGTTTCCTCCTCCTCCCACTTCAGGCTTTTTACATTTATTTCCTCTGTTTGGAATGTTCTTCCCCCAGACACACACATGGCTCGGTCCCTCTGGTCTTTACATAAATATCATCTTTTCAGTGGGGCCTTGTCTGGCAACCCTACCTATAATAGATTAAAAATATGGCCAAGATGGTGGTACATCATGATCTTGTGGCACCACTGTGATGTGGTACAAGCCTAGAGGAGGGCTTCACACATGGCTGGATCCAGGGGCCCAAATGACATCTGTGAAACTCTGTCACCCTCCCTCTGTTTCTTGGACACTCTATCCAGATATTATCCACAGATTAATATCTCCAGTTAACTCCTGGCATTGTGTCCAGTGACCATTCCTGAACTGATTGCTGGACAAGGGGCACAGTTACCGTCCTTCTGGCCAGGCTCACATTGTGGGTCTTTCCCTTTGGATAGAGTTGGGAGCAGGGTCAACCCCATCATCATATGGGATGGGTTCCCCTGGGAAAGGAGAGTTCTATTGCCGGGAGAGCAAAGAACCATGTCCACTTGCATTCTATTAGTAGCACTGTGTATCTAACTGTGGACAAACCCTCCCGGGTAGTAGAAAAGACACTGATGCTATTGATTTCTTTTCCTCCCCTTATGAAGAAGGAGCAGTAACAAAGGAGGAGACATTTCATGTTGGATGGAGAAGCAGACAGAATGATTGCCAAGCTTTTTGATTCTCTTGCTTAGCTCCAACTGGTTTTCTACATGGCAGCTTTAGAATTTAGAGATGGGAGTGAGAGGAGTCCACAGTGTGGACTAATTCATGTAAATAAAACCTCCACAGCAACACCCACAACCTGAAATACAAGCGTTTCAGAAAACCCTGCCTTGAGGAGAGAGTTGAAAGGGGTGGGGGAAAGAGACTACATTTTATAGGGAAAAAAAATCACCATGTTTAACAAAGATTTTGAGAACGAGGTAAAATGAGAGTATACAATGTCCATTATAGGGCAGAACTAAGATGAGAGAAAGGAATCAATATGCCTCAACAATACTTAAGAGATGTTTTTCATCTGGGAAATGATCTTAGGACCACTTTTGCTATTTTGAAATCCAGCCCAAGCACTTGTGAGATGACCTTTTATATATTGCATTTTGCAGAGAGCTATATATAGTTGGATACAATATCTTGACCTAAAGGGGAAAAATGAAATAGAGAGAAAAATGGTGTTTCCGGGTATTCAACCAAAAAGCAGTACATGGCAGAAGAGAGAGTGCAGACGCTGTAAACTTGGCCCAGTAGAGCGTGCTGGCTGAAATGTCATTATCTGAAGGATTCTAGACATCTGCATTATTTTGCATGAGACTCCGTCAGCAAATGACTTAGAGAGTGGGGAGGAAAAGCATTGTTTTTTTCCTTTTCTTAAAAGCATCTTGTCCCAATTCTTGGCTTCACGTGCTTTGGGGTTGGGGGGGCAGTGATGGGAGGAGGTGCTCCTGAGGAGAAAAGGTCACTGATTTCCAAAAGGTTAGAGATGCCTTTTTTTTTCTTCCAAAGAATACCATTTCAGCTTGATATTATTTTAGTATTTACCACTCTGTATTGTCTTAGACCTCATCTTGGCAAAGGGCTCCTAAACAACTGCCACTTTTAGCATTGCTGCCAAAAGGCGCCTTTTCACAATAAAGCATGCTGTGCTTTGGCAGGAAATCAATAAAGTGAAAATCTGTTCTCATCATCCATACATTTACCATCACAATCAACAATCAAAGGCAAGACCTGGGTTCTTTATCCACAGGCTCCAGCCTCCCAATTTTCTGCTATGAAAGGCAGCATAAATTAGAACCCTCGGTTCCTGTTAGCTGGGCTTAATGGGTATGATTTATGAACCATTAAATGAGGTTATGTAAATTGATCCTCAGCAGAATGCTAGCGCCCAGGTGACAGGTGCAGTGCGCTCGTCCGCAAGGGTTCTGCACAAATCAGATTTCAGTGACATTCAGTTTGAGGAAAGAGAAATATGTTGTCAACAAGGAAGTGATTTAAATAGTGCCCTGGGTTTGTCAGCAATTATGCCTTTCTCCTTAATTGCTGAAAACTATATAAATTCTAATAGGAAATAAATTAGTAATTTACCAGTTAATGACAAGGGGTATAGAGGAGAAGAGCTTATATTTTAAAAGCCATATTACCAGTGAGGCCATACACTTGGGTGATTTCACTCATGCTGTTCAAGTTGAAGGGATGCTCTAAAGCAAGAGTATAAACTTTGACACATGACAACTGAAATTACACTCATTGGCAACAGAAAAGAAAACTGGATCCACATAGAAAATGCCCTTGTGGAACTGCTTCATGTGTTCCATAGAAATGGAGATGTCACCCGGGTTTCTATTTGTCATCACCATTAACACCCTACATGGCAAACAAATACTCTTTTTAACCAGGCTGCAAAAAAATTTGCTTTATCTTTCAAAAACTTTTTTGGAAACCTGGCATCTGATCACTCGAGTCAGAAACATGCAGGGCTTTTAGCTTCTCTGCCTCATTCAGAAAATATATAGCAAAAACGCTTCCTGCTATACTCTGTGTGGTGAAAGGAATAGGCTTTGTGAGTAATGATGAGCCCCTCACTTTGAGTCTCCAAATTAAAATGCCCAGTTAAAAAAAAAAAAAAGCAACAACAACAACAAACCAGGGGGAGTGTATGCAAATTAATTTCACTAGTTTTAAAAGTGAAAAAAAAGTCTCAAATCCATTCCTCCCCTTTGGCTTGCTGGCCCTAATCAAGAATGTGGTGGCCTTTTGAGAAAGGCTTCTCCTGGGAAAGTGAGTTTAGTATCACCCCTGGCTTTTATCTGAAGCTGGTATTGTGCCTGTTTCCATGAGGCTGACCCCGTAAGAGGACACATATGGACATGATAGAAATTCTCCCTGGTCCCTGGCCGAGCCTATTAGAGCGCTCAACAGGGGGTCTCCACCCTTCTTTTTAGTAGTCATTTCTGCCTCACAAGTGCAGTTGTTTATGGACAGGGGAGCTGATTTGCACCACTGTGGTGCTATATGAAAGAGTGACGACAGGGCAGAGGTCAGATGTTTAAAGAGTTGTTGCTGTGGGCCCCTGAGAGAGGCTCTTATTGCAGAGGAAAAGACCAAGATGTCATTTGTGAACTTAGAAAAGAGCCTGAAAGGCCACAAGTGAAGAATTACATGACCACTAATATCTATAGATGACTTCAATGCTGGTGGGTAACAAATCCTTCGAGGGTAGAGAAGGGTTATGAAAAGTAGTTTTTTTTTTTTTCCATTTATTTTTATTAGTTGGAGGCTAATTACTTTACATCATTGCAGTGGTTTTATAACTGGTGTGGGAAGAAAATGCTTGGGGACCCATGCAGCGGTAAAGGTCCACCAGCTGTTTCACTTACTATCAGTATGATTTAGAAAGCATATGGCTGTGAACAAGTTATTTTACCTTCTGGGTATCAGCCCTGTCTTATAAGATACTATTGTGGAGATGAGATAATGCATGACAGTGTAACATATATATGTATGTGTGTGTTTACATACATATATATATTTATATGCAATAGCCCAAGTGTTATGTATATATAAAGAGTTTCTCACTCTAGAACCTTGAGATACCTGTCCCTAGGTATCTCTTTCCATGTAAACACACCCTTTAATGCCAGATCTTCATGGTCCAATTACCTAAATGGACCAACCCCCCCCCCCCCACCCCATATATCTCTACTCTGGTCCTCCCTTGCCTTCTATCCTACCCAGAAATGTTATGTTGATTAAGAGCATGATTCTGAGTCGTGTTGCTGGGATTTAATACTAACTTCCCTGTGTGTTAGTTTTGTGACCTTGAACAACTTATTTCACCCATCTGTGCCTGAGATTCCTTCCCTGCAAAATGGGGATAAAATACAGTACCTCTTGTATGGGGTTGTTCTGGAGATGGAATGAGTTAACATAAGTGATGTGCCAAGTATAGCATGTGACAAGTAGTAAATGCTAGGTATTAGTACTATGAGCCTTCCACCGCTCTTGTCACTTTATTCAAATATTCGATTGCTTGCCTGAAAGAGGACACTAACATATACTGAGCCCAGGTCATACACCAGGCACTTCCGTGCACAGCTAAGATCTAAAATGTGCACTGTATCCCGACTTGGTAAGTGAAGTGGAAGCTCAGTGCAGTTAAGTAATCTGCCAAGAGTACAGGGCGAAGAAGTGTAGAGCCAACCTTCAGACCCAGGTGTGTCTGACCCCCAGTTTTGTGCTCTTTCACTGTGCATCACAGGCCCCGGACAAAACATTCACAGGCGTGGAAAAGAGCTGGACCTCCTAGTAGGACTTCACCTTGGTGTGGTGGAAAGAGCACTTGACTCCAGCTCCCGCACTCTGGATTTGTTCCCTCACCTATAAAAATGGGCTTTCCTGGTGGCTCAGACAGTGATGAATCTGCCTGCACTGCAGGAGATCTGGGTTTGATCCCTGGGCTGGGAGATCCCCTGGAGAAGGGAATGGCAACCCACCCCAGTATTCTTGCTTGAAGAATCCCATGAACAGAGGAGCCTGGTGGGCTCCAGTCCATGGGGTCACAAAGAATCAGACACAACTGAGCGATTAACACTGGAAACACCTATAAAGGCAGAGGTGCTAGATTGGAGGCTTCTAAACCATGGCCCCCAAGCCCTTGGGTTTGCTCAAGATTGTTCAGGGCCCACGACAGAGGACAACTTTAGCAGCAAACCCAGAGCCACCCTCCCCACCCCCACCATGAGATGCTCATCCCATCTAATAGAGTAACACTGGGACTCTGGATGAAGTGTGTATAGTATCAAGATCAAAGCATCAGCTCTAATATTCTGAGTATCTTTTTCAAATTCAAGAGAGTGAAAATATGACCCCAATCTATACTGAAATAATGTTCTATTCAGTAAATATTTCTCTGGTTCTATTACATGTGAGATACCACATTAGAGGTTGAATAAGCAACCCCACCTTCCCTCCAAAATTGTCTTGTAAGAACTCTTTGCTCTACACTGAGTGCTCTCTCAAGGTGCATTTCTTTCAAGAATTGTGTTTTCAATTCACTTAAAAGTCAGAATGTGAAATGTTTCCCTAAAGCTCTTCACCTTTGGACTTTAGACCTCCATTTCCTTGAAGAATATTTTTATCCCTTCTCTTTCTCCGTGTTTTATCAGTGTACTTTATCTTGTGAACACAACTCTGTGTCCAAAAAGAGCCTAACACTTTGGGACTTTTTCAATAAAAAAATACTCAAGTGAGCAACTACTGCCCTTTGGGTGGCAGACTGCAGGCTTTGCCAATGTTTTCCTTGTTGGCAGTCTGGGCACCAGCCCCTATGGGTCTTGTGCCCTTTCTTGTCCAAAAAGTTTATTCTAGGACAAGGCATCACTTGCTAATTAAATTAGCTTCCCTCTTTGTGTTTTTATTCAATGGAGATTACTCAAGGAATTCAGGGGCTCTTCTGTGACTTCCTTCCTAGGAGGCAACTTCTTCCCCACAAGCTCTAGAAACAATTCCCTTCCCCCTTCTTATTTTTTGGAAGAGATCAGTGAGGAACGTGAATCTTAGTGAATACTGCTGGGAGGAGGACAGAAAGCAAATGAAAGATTGGCTTTAAAATGAGGACAGCAAGGAAAAGAGCTTCCAGACATTCCACAGGGTGGTGAGCAAGGGCTCATCTCAGTTGTTGTTCAGTCACTCAGTCGTGTCTGACTCTTGCAACCCCATGGAATGCAGCACACCAGGCTTCCTTGTCCTTCACTGTCTCCTGGAGTTTGCTCAAGCTCGTGTCCATTGAGTCAGTGATGCCATCCAATCATCTCATCCTCTGTCACCCCCTTCTCCTCCTGCCTTCAATCTTTCCCAGCATCAGGGGGCAAAGTACTGGGGCTTCAGCATCAGTCCTTCCAGTGAATAGTCAGAGTTGGTTTCCTTTAGGATTGACTGGTTGGATCTCCTTGCAGTCCACGGGACTCTCAAGAGTCTTCTCCAGCACCACAGTTTGAAAGCATCAATTCTCTGATGCTCAGGCTTCTTTATGGTCTAGTTCTCACATCCATACATGACTACTGGCAAAACCATAGCTTTGACTATCTGAACTTCGTCAGCAAAGTGATATCTCTGTTTTTTAATATGCTGTCTAGGTTTGTCATAGCTTTTCTTCCAAGGAGTAAGCATCTTTTAATTTCATGGCTGTAGTCACCATCTGCAGTGATTTTGGAGCCCAAGAAAATAAAGTCTGTCCCTGTTTCCATTGTTTCCCCATCTATTTGCCATGAAGTGATGGGACTGGATGCCATGATCTTAGTTTTTTGAATGTTGAGTTTTAAGCCAACTTTTTCACTCTCCTCTTTCACCTTCATCAAGAGGCTCTTTAGTTCCTCTTCACTTTTTGCCATAAGTGTGGTGTTATCTGCATGTCTGAGGTTTTTTATATTTCTTATGGCAATCTTGATTCCAGCTTGAGCTTCATCCAGCCTGGCATTTCACATTAGGTTCTCTGTATACAGGGCTTCCCTAGCAGCTCAGACAGTAAAGAATCCACCTGCAATGCAGGAGACCCGGGTTAGATCCCTGGGTTGGGAAGAACCCCTGGAGAAGGGAAAGGCTACCCACTCCAGTATTCTGGCCCGTGAAGAATTCCATGGGCTGTATAGTTCATGGGGTTGCAAAGAGTTGGACAGGACTGGGTAACTCTCACTTTCACTTTTCACTCTGCATACAAGTTAAATAAGAAGGGTGACATATACAGCTTTGATGTACCTTTCCCAATTTGGAACCAGTCTGTTGTTCCATGTCTGGTTCTAATTGTTGCTCCTTGACCTGTGTACAGGTATCTTAGGAGGCAGGTAAGGTGGTCTGGTATTCCCACCTCTCTGAGAATTTTCCACAGTTTGTTGTGATCCACAGAGTCAAAAGCTTTAGCATAGTCAATGAATCAGAAGTAGATGTTTTTCTGGAATTTCCTTGCTTTTTCTATGATCCAATGGATGTTGGCAATTTGATCTCTGGTTCCTGTGCCTTTTCTAAAATCAGTTTGTACATCTGGAAGTTCTCAGTTCACATACTGTGGAAGCCTAGCTTGAAGGATTTTGAGCATTACCTTGCTAGCCTGTGAAATGAGTATAATTGTGTGGTAGTTTGAACATTCTTTGGCATTGCCCTTCTTTGGGACTGGAATGAAAACTGACATTTTCCAGTCCTGTGGCCACTGCTGAGTTTTGCAAGTTTGCTGACATATTGAGTGCAGCACTTTAACATCATCTTTTAGGATTTGAAATAGCTTAGCTAGAATTCCATCACCTCCACTAGCTTTGTTCGTAGTAATGCTTCCTAAGGCCCACTTGACTTCACACTCCAGGATGTCTGGGTCTATGTGATTGATCACATAGTGGTTGTCTTCGTCATTAGAACTTTTTTGTATAGTTCTGTGTATTCTTGCCCACTGTCTTAGTATCTTCTGCTTCTGCTAGGTCCATACCATTTCTGTCCTTTATGATGCCCATCATTGCATGAAATGTTCCCTTGGTATCTCTAATTTTCTTGAAGAGATCTCTAGTCTTTCCCATTCTATTGTTTTCCTCTATTTCTTTGCATTGTTCACTTAAGAAGGCTTTCTCCTCTCTCCTTGCTGTTCTTTGGAATCTGCATTCAGATGGGTATATTTTTCCTTTTCTCATTTGCCTTTCACTTCTCTTCTTTTCTCAGTTATTTGTAAGGCCTCCTCAGACAGCCATTTTTGCCTTTTTGCATTTCTTTTTCTCGGGGATGGTCTTGACACCTGCCTCCTGTACCACGTCACTAAACCTCTGTCCATAGTTCTTCAGGCACTCTGTCTATCAGATCTAATCCCTTGAATCTATTTGTCACTTCCACTGTATAATCATAAGGGATTTGATTTAGGTCACACCTGAGTGGCCTAGTGATTTTCCCTACTTTCTTCAATTTCAGTCTGAATTTTGCAATCAGGAGCCACAGTCAGCTCCAGGTCTTGTATTTTGCTGACTGCATCTTCACTTAGGAAAACTGCTTTTAAGACACCATGGTGGTTGGGAAAGTACTATAATCTAATAGGACAAGATTTAAGAAAACCCTGAAGATGGATCTTATTATTAATGGAAGGATTTAGAGATTCTGATACCCTGATAATCCCAGAATATCTGTGACCACCTCTGTCTGTGAAAAAAAAAAAAATTGGGCAAGCTTGACAGCTATCACAGAAGGTGTGTGTGTCTATGTGTGTGCCCACGCACACATGTGTTTTGTGTGAGAGCATTTCAGCTTCACAGTCTAAACCAGTGGGTCACAACTGGAGTATCTGGGGAAGCTAAGAAAAAAGTGGTATAGACAAATGTTGGCTCCATCCTTTGAGATTCAGATTCTGGTACAAGCCCTGCATCCTTCCTCTTTGAAAAGCTCCCCAGGAGATTATGATGCCCAGTCAGGCTGAGAATCACTAGCCTAAGCAAAACCAGGCACTGAATGCCCTCATCATAATATCCGTGGCTTTTGTGGCTTTTGTGCCCTGCTAAGTGTCAATGAGCTGTGTGCCACGCCATAGCGACAAGGTGTCCAAATGGTTGATTGCATATACAGAATATTGTTGTCACTTTCTTGGGTCTGTAAATTCTCTGCTCAGGGTTTATTCCTGAAATAATACTACTTTTGATCAAAATACAGCTAACACCAGCAAAGGTAGAACTCTGTCTTAATTCATGCCTTAATCTCTTTGTGAGGTCACTTATCCCCTCTGGATAACTCAAGCCCTATAATAAGATTTAATCTGACCTAAGGGATAAATAACACTGAGAGGCCACAATTTCAGTGATTTTTGTTGTTGGTGTTGTTTTATTGTGAACTATATCTTGAGACAAAAGCTGAATAGACTGCATCAATCTTTTTTTTTTTTTAAACTTGAAATGTTGACACCTAATGTAATAGACCAGGAAGCTTAATACTGTAGTTTAGTCCCAAATCAGCAAACTTGCCTTAGGATCAGACAGCAGTGCTCTGGAGCTACAGATATGGCCTGTGAACTGGTGCCCCCTCACTTCATACACATAGTCTCTCCTCTGTGACTCACTGGACACAGTCTTTAGAATGGTCTTCTTTAGACCCCTTTGCATCATGTCACTTTTCTCTCAGGAACTTCCAGGGGCTTCCTGCTGTCAATCATTTTAAATCAAAATTCATCTAACCAGGTCTGCCTTCTGACTCCACAGTGACCTCCATTTTTATTGCTCCTCAACATAGACCTCTCTCCCTCTTCACCAGGCCAAGAAGAGCTATAGAACTCTTATTTATGCCTAATGCTGGGTGATACTCACTCTGCCTAGACCCTTCCTGCTTCTGGCTTCAACTTGTGTGTCTGTGGTCAGCAGAGCTGGAGCTTTATTTCCTGGGCCCGTTTTGATTCCACCCCAGAAGCAGTTGCTCTGTGCCATGGCAGGGTGGACCCGCACCTTTCCTCTACTTCATGCTGGCAGTGTCCCTTTTGGCCCCAGGAAGTCCCCTGCCCCCATCTGAGCCCTCCTCCACAGCACGGCTCAGAACTCAGAACACCTTCAAGGGAACCGTCTTGAGATTCACTTCATTTCATATTTGCATGTGTGGACTAGCCTGTTTGCACTGACTTTGTGCTCAGTTGCTCAGTCGTGCCCAGGTGTTTGCAGCCCCATGGACTATAGCCTGCCAGGCTCCTCTGCCCATGAAATTTTCCAGGCAAGAATACTAGAGTTGATGCCATTTCCTCCTCCAGGGGAATCTTCCCAACTCAGGGATCGAACCCACATCTCTTGCATCTCCTGCATTGCCAGGTGGATTCTTTACCACTAGCACCACCTGGGAAGGCCCCTTGCGTTGACTTCACATGGTCCTAGATTGTGGTCTCTGCTATATTCCACATCACTAGCTGGATTGTTAACTCTTACAGAGCAAGCATTTTGCCTTCGACTATTTCTGTATTCCTCTTAGGTGTGGTGAACATAAGCCATAATAACTGTTGTTCTTTGTGAGGACTGTGACCTGCAGGCCCTGACTAGACTGAGCTCTTGGGTGCTTGTGATCAGCTTTTGGATGAAACCCTGCACCCCCGCCCCAGGCTGTGAGGATGTAGGAGCACTGTACCCCTTGAGGTGAAACAGAGAAAGGCAAGACACACCGGCCAGATGCAGGTTGTGGTGGGAAAACCTCCAGTGATACAGATCAAGCTGATCCCTGCACAGGCCTCACTGCAGGGGAGCCTCCCCCCTCCCCTCCTCCACTTCCTTGTAGCCTCTTCCTGTTGCTTAGCCAGATCCACTTCCCATACTTGGAAGCAGAAGGAGAGAGGAGATTGTTTTCTGCTACCCACAGTGACAGTCATACAAAGTGAGCCTCGTTAGACTTGGTGTCTGAGCTCATCTGACTTGCCACAACCCTGAATTCAACAGGACTCAGGACTCTCTGATTCGGCAACAGCTTCAGGGCAGCTTTCTGAAGTATCAAATTTCTGGATAAACCTCAGCCCCAAGTCTGTCTAGGTTGGCTTGGGTACTCTGTTCACATCAGCCACAATTTGAATCCTCTCCACTGCCTTCCCTGAAGAAGTAAACTGCTTCCCACCCCAGCCCTCCATGTTGGTCCTGAGAAGCTTTAGGGTCTTAGTAATGATGAAAAGTGAAAGTGTTAGTCACTTAGTCGTGTCTGACTCTTTGAGACCCTGTGGACTATAGCCTGCCATGCTTCTCTGTCCATAGAGTTCTCCAGGTAAGAATATGGGTAGCCATTCCCTTCTCCAGGGGATCTTCCTGACCCAGGGATCGAACCTGGGTCTCCTGCATTGCAGGCAGACTCTTTACCATCTGAGCCACAAGGGAAGCCCTTAGTAATGATAACACCCTTTCTCCCAGGAAACAGCTCAGGCTGCTACTTAAAAGTGTTCCAGTACCGTGTAAGGTCAGCACATGGCCCCCTTATTTTACAGAAGGGAAAGGGAGGCAGGGAGTCATCAGGACGCTTGCTGGGGCCAGAGGGGAGAATCATTATATGCTTTTTCTCTCTGTACCTTCTATATCTTTGTCTTAATTTTAAAACCAAGATATTCTATGAAACTATCTCAAGCCAATATTCAAATACTCCTCGAGGTGCACTCAGCTTGTCAAATGTTATTAAAAAATAAGAGTATATTCTCTATTTTTATGATTTGACTTACAATTTTTTTAAAAATAAAATCTTCTAATCAGTCATTTCTGATTCAATCAGGTGAACGGGGAGGCTGTGAATTTTTAAGGAAAGTATTAACAGCTTTCAACAGGTTGCAGAAATCTTTGATCTGAACATTTCTCAGCCTTGCCATTCCGTTTCCATTAACTCCACTAATTCCCCCTCCTCATTCCCTCTTTTTTATTAAAGAGGTAGGTTGACCACTGTTAAGGTAAAAAGTTAGGATGTAGAGCAGAACTTTGGGGAAACTGCCTGTACTCTGAAGAAGTTAGATAAGGCTTCCTTAGACTGGGGTTTAAACCCTCACACTGAACCAAACTGTGCAGTCCAGGACAGTTCCTCTGAGCCTGGCTGCTGCTTCAGCGTTCTTAATGTTGTTGGGGAAGGGAACACCAGGGGTGGGCAACATCTTTCACTTCTCCTTTCCTTCACTGAAGAATAAATCTTTCATTACTTGCTCTTGCCTTGTCCTCATGTTGCTGCTTAATACTACTCACATCAGTCCGTGTTCTTGAACACACTAGTGATAAATACCCTGAGGCAGTTTTCCACTGCACCTAGGATACTGCTTCCCGATTCCCTGGCCATGACATTTCCATCTTCCCAGATCTCTCTCTCACACACACACATGTCCTCCCACCCACCCACCTTCCCACCTACCTACCTGTCTGCTGGACTTAAACCCAACAGATTATCCTGACCATGGCTCCAACACATGAGAAACAGATCAGGATAATTACCCGTGCTCCTTTCAAATATGATGTTTGCACTTTTTCAGGTAACTGGGGAGAATGCTACAATGTGCCCTTTAAATGAGTCTCTTTTATATTTAAATTTTTTAAATTTTATATTGGAGTATAGTTGATTTACAATGTTATGTTAGTTTCAGGTATATAACAAAGTGATTCAATTATACATATACATATATCTATCCTTTCTCAGATTCTTTTCCCATATAGGTTATTACAGAGTATTGAGTAGCCTTCCCTATACTATACAGTAGGGTTTCTTTTTATTTGTTTGTTTTGTTTTCCTGATTTGTTTTTATGGAAGTTAATTCCTATTGTGTGACATTGTGATTTGGTTATTCATATATATACATCCTTTTTTAATATTGTTTTCCATAATGGTTTATCATAGGCTGTACTTTTTAATTGGAGGCTAATTGCTTTACAATGTTGTGTTAGCCTCTGCTGTTTGACAACATGCATCAGCTGTAAGTATGCATCCATCCCCTGGCTCGTGAGCCTCCTTCCCACACGCCGCAGTCCCCCGCTCCAGGTCATCCCAGAGCATTGAGCTCCTTGTGCTATAAAGTAGCTTCCCAGTGGCTGGCTCTTTTACACAGGGCCGTGTGTATATGTCCGTGCTGCTCTGTCAGTTCATCCCGCCTCCTCCTTCCCCCGCTGTGTCCACAAGACTGTTCTCTCCATCTGTGTCTGTATTCCTGCCCTGCAAATAGTTTCATCAGTACCACAAAATGAGTCTTTTTGTAAGAGAAAGCAACAACTACCACAAACTTGCCTGGAAGGGACAGTGACAAAAAATGAAGTCAAGTCATTTAAAATGCTCGTCCTCTGTGGTGGTGGCTTAGGTTGAGGAAAACAAGGTTTCATGAAATAAGAAAAAAAATCCCTTCCACCTAGTGGCTTCCTAGGATATTGCCATGATGGTACCCTTTAACCCTGGCCACAGTTGTGAGCCTTGGTGGGTTAGGAAAGGCAGCTTGGGCGGCGCAGAGACGTTCGCTCGGCAGAGCACAGTGCCCCCACTCCAGAATTGTGAGCTCCGGGCGCAGCGGCCAGATGCGTTGGGAGAATCCAGTTATTTAACTGACGGAATCACATTTCTTTTACCCTTACCAGGGCATGTCATTCCGGTGACAGACTATTATCAGTGTTAAATTCATCAACATATTCACTAAATATAGAAGAACTGAAAAGAATATTTACTCCTAATGACCCAAATGTTGATAGTAGTATCAGCTAGGGTCTACTTTTAGGAACACAGTAACAAAATTAGGGGGAAAATGTGGGTAAATTCTAGTTATTTTCTTAAATGAGGGTACACAGTACACATAATGTGGAAAGAATAGCAAATCTTCCTAACAAACGTATAAAAATTGCATTCTGCCCAACAGCAGTGAAACTGAAGACATTGGAAACTATGTGATCATTCACTCCCAACTTCATCTTATTTTTCTACCCTTGTTACTTGTCCCTTTATTTCTACTTCCTTATTTATTTTACGTTTGATCTCATGGTGTATGTATGCCTATATCACCTCAAGTTCTTAAAACAAGTAAAATGCACATAAAATAAATAGGGCTCATACTGTTAATGACGCAGGAGTTGAGAAACTTGATATTTCAGTAGGAATATCTCTTACAAACCACCTCTGGAATTTACCACTGAAGAGGTTTCCCACCAGAGTGCAGGGAAGCAGCCTTCTCAGATCATGTGAGTTACCTAAGACGGCTGCTATATCATACTTTATTCCCCCCTTTATAGTCCATATAGCAAAATATCAAATGTGAGGCATCTGTTGACAATAAATCATTAACTTGCATTCACGTCACTCCATGGCATTTCTGCTCAGAACCATAAACATCTGTTATTATGTTTAAGGTTGAGTCTCAAGGAATCTAAATCCAAAATGTGATGATAAAATGCAAATGATAATGGTTTTCGGAAGTATAGCAGTCCCTTATTTGACAGATTGCTGAACTTAAATGATAAGCTTCGGTTACAAAATAGTATAAAATGAGGTTTAAGATTTAAGTAACACCAAGAGAGTACAACTGAGTAAGATTTTAGAATAATGCTCATGAATACATAATATCTAAATATCTTCTGTGACATTACTTGCAAGACCTGGGAAAAGGAAATTATAATAGCCACGTGTATACACATATGAACTTCCCTGGTGGCTCACATGGTAAAGAATCTGCCTGCAGTGTGGGAGACCCAGGTTCAATCCCTGGGTTGGGAAGATCTGGAGAAAGTAAGGGCTACCCACTTCAGTATTCCTGGAGCTTCCCTAATGCCTCAGATGGCAAAGAATCTATATAGCAGTTACCAATTTACAAGATAATTTTCTAAATTTATTATCTATTTTGATTATTGTATCTTCTTGGTGAAGTAGGTTTTATAGATCTTATTTTAAAATTGGGAAAACTGGACTCATAGAGGCCAAATGACTTGCTTAAGATCATATAGTCAGTCATCGAGAAGGACCTCAGGCAGGGCAGATACTAAAATTCCCATCATGTAAATGAGAAAAAAAAAATGCTCCAGAAACACTTGCCTGAGACCATGAGGACTGTGATCAGTGGAAGCTGAACGAGGAAACAGACTTTCCCTTTGGCCTGCATTTCCCTTTTGGTCAGTGCCTTGCGGAAAAGCCAAACCTGTGACAGTTGGGTTTGGGAAGGTCTTTGGAGGCGGATTAGAGACAAGCGTCACCTCTGCCCTCGGAGTAGCTCTGTCGCTCAGTACCCCTGGCACCCCACTTTCCCTCTGTGCTGCTTCTCAGGGTTTCCCAGTATCATTGTCAGCGCTGCCAGGACTGGTGGGATGGTGGTGGAGAGGAGCCCAGGCTGTGTGCTCGCAGTGTGACTCTGCTGCGGTCCCCATGCCCCTCATGGCCCACACAGACTTTGACTGTGACCTCTTCCTGGTTTCATCTCTCCCCGTGATCTTTCAGTGACAGCAGCTCCGGACAATACAAAACAGCTCATTCTATTTGTTCTTCTTACTAGAAATGAGAGAGAGAGAGAGAGAGAATCTAACGAGCCTAGTTCATCTTTTTATTATTATTGAAATAGAATTAATTTACAAAGTTATGTTAGTTTCTGGTGTACAGAAAAATGAATCATGTCCCAAGGGGAGAAAGGCAGAGTAATACCCACCTGTTTGCAGAGATGATGGGTCATTGTGGTTGAGGTGGGGCTGGGAGGCTTCACAGGGATGAAGGGGTTTGGATCGGATCTTGAGATATAGACTTTTGACCGGTCTAGGAAGGAGAGGCCCTGAAAGGAGGCGTTATAGACAGAGGAAACGCACATACAAAGGCCCAGAGGCTCATTTTGAGATAGCACACCACATTCAGGAAGAGCGAATCGTCCTGTGTGGCTGAAATGCCAAGTCTGTGGAGCTGCAATGCCAAGTCTGTGGAGGAGCATGCAAGAGATGAGGCTGGAAAGCTAGAGAGGGCTAGACTTGTGACCCCAACAAGGAGCATTAGGAACTGTGGCGATTTTTTTTTTCTTGGTTGTCATGGCGATTAGGGATTGTTACTGGCATTTCATAGGTGGACCTAGGAATAGGAAAGACAGTGTGCACAAAGAGGAAAATTACTGTGTCCCGAAGCCAATAGGGGGCTTCCGGGTGACTCAGTGGTAAAGAGTTTGCCTGCTAACACAGGGGACACAGGTTCGATCCCCTGGAGAAGGACGTGGCGACCCTCTCCAGTATTCTTGCCCAGGAAATCCCATGGAAGAAGGAGCTTGGCAAACTATAGTCCATGAGGTTGCAAAAGACTTGAATGTGACTTACAGACTAAGCAACAACAAAGCCAATAGGGTCTTCATCGAGAAACACTAGGCTGGACTGTGAAGGCCTTTCATAATCTTGCCAGGGAATTTGGACTTTTGTCTCAAGAAAGATGGTGGTGAGAATAAGGAGTCTGGAATGGTCTCTAGATTTTGGTTGGGCAGGTGGTTGGGAGGTAGCTCAAATCGCTGAGACTGGGATTATGGGGAGGGAGCAGAGGCGATAGATGGTAGGAAAGATGAACTCTCCTTGCACATGTCACAGATGGTGGGAGGAGGCATCTGTGGGAGGCACTGCTTAGTTCAGGAGAGGTTGGAGGAGAAATGATGACCGGGGAGCCCTCAAAACATCAGTCAGGTCAAGTCATAGGCGTGAATAGGTCATCCCTGGTGAATGTGAATCTTCAAGGTCAACTTTTAATCTCAGGAAATTTTCCTGCTTCCTACTTAGTGTGTTCACAGGAAACACCAATTAAAATTAATTTCAATCTAAGCAAAATATAATTAGGGAAATAAACTTGCTGCCAAAAATATAATGAACTCCAGAATGAAATGTGAAATTGATATTAGCTCACTTTTCTGATACGTTTATAAGATGCTTTACAAAACCTGGTAAGTTAGGGTGGGAAATATTTTAGACATTTTAAGGAGATTGGTAACAGAAAAAGAAACAAAGATACTCTTCCTCTTCCTTCTTAGGACTCTCTCCCAATTAGGCTGGGTGATTTGGACTCTGAAAGTCTCTGTTCCCTTCATTCAGTTAAAGTTTTTTCTGATACACTGCATGTGCCTAGAAGGAATATACCAGGACACAAAATTCATTTCCACTCCCTCTTGCCGCAGAAAATACACTTAGCCACTATTATTAGTCTGAAGTATGCCTGCCCACAATACATTTTAAAAATACATTTAATGTATTTAATGTATAATTTTTCTATGATCTAGTGATTTAAATCTTAGTTTCAGTGGAGAAATTCAAGCAGCTGGAATTATTGGCCCATTAACCTATGAAAAGTGGAGTCACTGGAAAGATAATCTTTGGAAGTTATTTTTAGTAGCAATAGCAGTGTGTTCCTCACTACTTCTAGAATCCCATTACTGCAGTTCACACTAACTTTGATTTTCAGATTCCTTGCCACGAAGATAATTTAGGTTATGTTGCTGGTTTTTAAAATAGATGGGAGTCATGACTGTTTCTGAAGACAATATTTATCCTGCCTTTGGGCCCTACCTGGGGAGGGTGTGGGCACAGAGATTGACTAGGAGCTTTTACTTTCCTGAGATGACCTGTCATTTAGATGACTGTCAAAGCAAAATGTCCATTTGTATCTGACAGTACAAAATATCTGTACTCCTATGCTCTTGCCAGGTGAAATAACTTAGAACACTCAGATTCTTATATAAGAATTTAGTGCTGAAAAACAATATTCATAACAAAAAACAATGCAATCAGAAAATGGGCAGAAGACCTAAATAGGCATTTCTCCAAAGAAGACATACAGGGGGCCAACAGGCACATGAAAGATGCTTGACATCACAAACTATTAGAAAAATACAAATCAAAGCTACAATGAGGTATCACTTCGCTGATCAGAATGTCCATCATTAAAAAGTCCACAAATAACAAATGTTAGAGAAGGTGTGGTGAAAAGGGAACCCTCCTACTCTGTTGATGGGAATGTAAATTGGTGCAGCCACTATGGAGAACAGTATAGAAATTTCTTAAAAAACTTAAAATAGAATTATAATATGATCCAGCAATCGCGTTCCTGGGCATATATCCAGAAAAAATTATAATTTGAGAAGATACATGTACGTCAGTGTTCATAACAGCACTGTTCACAGTAACCAAGACATGAAAGCAACGTCAATGTCTACTGACAGATTAGTGGAAAAAGAAAATGTGGTGCATATAGACAGTGGAGTACTACTCAGCCATAAAAAATAATGAAATAATGCCATTTGCAGCAACATGGGAAGATCTAGAAATTATCATAAAATGAAGTAAGTCAAAAAGAGAATGGCAAATACCATGTGATAACACATGTGGAATCTAAAATATGACATCAATGAACTTATCCACAAAACAGAAACACTCATAAGCATAGAGAACAGGCTTGTGGTTGCCAAGTGGGGAGGAGGCAGAGGGGGAGATGGAGTTAGAGGTTAACATATGCAAACTATTACATATAGGATGGATAAACAGCAAGGTCCTACTGTATAGCACAGGGAACTATATTCAATAGCCTGTGATAAACCATAATGGAAAAGAAGATGAAGAATTATATATGTATAACTGAGTCACTGCTGTAACAGCAGAAATTAATACAACACTGTAAGTCAACTATACTTTGATAAAATGGAATTTTTTTAAGAAATGAAAAACAATATTCACATAGAGTTGCCTGAAAACATGTAGTCTATAATTTCCTTATATAATTGTTTCCCAAAGTGTCATCTTTAAATTTCTCTTAAATGTAAACAGCTGTTACATGATGAAAGGACCGAATTATTATTTTGGTAAAACTCTGGATTAAAGTTTCTTTACTGAAGGGCTTCTTAGAGCATTTAGCATAGGTTAATATAAATCTCTAAAAGGGTAGGTCTAATAAGAATATGTGGCATTAGCCAAATGTACTTGACCACAGAGATCTTTGTTTTAATCATATTACAAGGACTACTCATGTTCTTCACAACATACCTTATTCTAGATATTCTAAATTTTATCCTTGGATCAAGTCAGTTCATTGGCGTTCTGGGTACTTGGCTACATTATTCTAGTCTCTCTGTCATAGAATTACTTTAATTAGTCTATATTGAAGGACATTATAAAAATAGACCTAAAGAATTTACTGCTGTATCTAATACAGGTATATCCTGGAACACACTGACTGTAGCCCAGCTAGTAACCCTTTGGGAGACTTCATGGGGACATTTCTTTTAAGCCAACACAGGGATGGTTATGCTTCATCTGAGCAACTTTTCTTTTTAAATCCTGTAGGTACTTGTTAAATCAAATTTTTAACAAGTTTTTTTTTTCCTTTGCTTTGACTGATAGGTAGTTCAGAATGGAATTTGCAGCCCACCCCTAATGATGCTGTGTGACTATATGGTATGTACTTTGTACAGATTTTTCTTGGTTTACGTATGATTTCTTTCCCATAATTTCCAAGTTTAAAAATTCAGTTCATTCTCTCTTTCAACAAATATTTACTTGGCCCTTTCTATGGGACAAGCACTGGTCTGAGTGTTATAAATACAATGGTAAAAATGATATCTATGGTCTTTGCTCTTCAGATCTTGCCATCTGCTGGGGGGTGATGTGTATATGTGTGTGTGCTGTGCCCAGTCATGTCCAACTCTTTGAGACCCCATGAACTGTAGTTCACCAGGCTCCTCTGTCCATGGCATTTCTCAGGCAAGAATACTGGAGTGGGTTGCCATTTCCTATTCCAGGGGATCTTCTTGACCCAGGGATAGAACCCCTCTCTCCTGCGTCTCCTGCACTGAAGGTTGATACTTTACTCCTGAGCCACCAGGAAGCCCACAGGAGGATATAGACTACTAAATATACAATACACCATAT